>NW_027490299.1:0-300000 GCF_050948175.1 Xylocopa sonorina
TACATTCATTTGAAGTGTAGACGAGAAATACATGACACTTCGCAAATCATATTATATCTTACCATGAAACATAGAAATGAGATGCGATATCGCGTTTTAAGAAGCATTGGAACTCTATTGCTACGATACGTAGACATCTGCAAACGCTATTTCCTTGCAAGGAAGTGTCGCATTTACATTCATTTGAATCGTAGACGAGGAATGCATAACACTTCGCAAATCATATTATATCTTACCATGAAACATAGAAATGAGATGCGAAATCGCGTTTTAAGAAGCATTAGAAATCTATTGCTACGATACATAGACATCTGCAAACGCTATTTCCTTGCAAGGAAGTGTCGCATTTACATTCATTTGAAGTGTAGACGAGGAATACATGACACTTCGCAAATCATATTATATCTTACCATGAAACATAGAAGTGAGATGCGATATCGCGTTTTAAGAAGCATTAGAACTCTATTGCTACGATACCTAGACATCTGCAGACGCTATTTCCTAGCAAGGTAGTGTCGCAGTTACATTCATTTGAAGTGTAGACGAGGAATACATGACACTTCGCAAATCAAATTATATCTTACCATGAAATATAGAAATGAGATGCGATATCGCGTTTTAAGAAGCATTAGAACTCTATTGCTACGATAGGTAGACGTTTGCAAACGCTATTTCCTTGCAAGGAAGTGTCGCATTTACATTCATTTGAAGTGTAGACGAGGAATACATAACACTTCGGAATTCATTTTATATCTTACCATGAAACATAGAAATGAGATGCGATATCGCGTTTTAAGAATCATAAGAACTCTATTGCTACGATACCTGGACATCTGCAGACGCTATTTCCTATCAGGGAAGTGTGGCATTTACATTCATTTGAAGTGTAGACGAGAAATACATGACACTTCGCAAATCATATTATATCTTACCATGAAACATAGAAATGAGATGCGATATCGCGTTTTAAGAAGCATTGGAACTCTATTGCTACGATACGTAGACATCTGCAAACGCTATTTCCTTGCAAGGAAGTGTCGCATTTACATTCATTTGAATCGTAGACGAGGAATGCATAACACTTCGCAAATCATATTATATCTTACCATGAAACATAGAAATGAGATGCGAAATCGCGTTTTAAGAAGCATTAGAAATCTATTGCTACGGTACATAGACATCTGCAAACGCTATTCCTTGCAAGGAAGTGTCGCATTTACATTCATTTGAAGTGTAGACGAGGAATACATGACACTTCGCAAATCATATTATATCTTACCATGAAACATAGAAGTGATATGCGATATCGCGTTTTCAGAATCATAAGAACTCTATTGCTACGATACGTAGACATCTGCAAACGCTATTTCCTCGCAAGGAAGTGTCGCATTTACATTCATTTGAATCGTAGACGAGGAATGCATAACACTTCGCAAATCATATTATATCTTACCATGAAACATAGAAATGAGATGCGATATCGCGTTTTAAAAATCATAAGAACTCTATTGCTACGATACGTAGACATCTGCAAACGCTAATTCCTTGCAAGGAAGTGTCGCATTTACATTTATTTGAAGTGTAGACGAGGAATACATGACACTTCGCAAATCATAATATTTCTTACCATGAAACATAGAAATGAGATGCGATATCGCGTTTTAAAAATCATAAGAACTCTATTGCTACGATACGTAGACATCTGCAAACGCTAATTCCTTGCAAGGAAGTGTCGCATTTACATTCATTTGAAGTGTAGACGAGGAACACATGACACTTCGCAAATCATATTATATCTTACCATGAAACATAGAAATGAGATGCGAAATCGCGTTTTCAGAATCATAAGAACTCTATTGCTACGATACATAGACATCTGCAAACGCTATTTCCTTGCAAGGAAGTGTCGCATTTACATTCATTTGAAGTGTAGACGGGGAATACATAACACTTCGGAAATCATTTTATATCTTACCATGAAACATAGAAGTGAGATGCGATATCGCGTTTTAAGAATCATAAGAACTCTATTGCTACGATACCTGGACATCTGCAGACGCTATTTCCTATCAGGGAAGTGTGGCATTTACATTCATTTGAAGTGTAGACGAGAAATACATGACACTTCGCAAATCATATTATATCTTACCATGAAACATAGAAATGAGATGCGATATCGCGTTTTCAGAATCATAAGAACTCTATTGCTACGATACGTAGACATCTGCAAACGCTATTTCCTTGCAAGGAAGTGTCGCATTTACATTCATTTGAATCGTAGACGAGGAATGCATAACACTTCGCAAATCATATTATATCTTACCATGAAACATAGAAATGAGATGCGATATCGCGTTTTAAAAATCATAAGAACTCTATTGCTACGATACGTAGACATCTGCAAACGCTAATTCCTTGCAAGGAAGTGTCGCATTTACATTTATTTGAAGTGTAGACGAAGAATACATGACACTTCGCAAATCATATTATATCTTACCATGAAACATAGAAATGAGATGCGATATCGCGTTTTAAGAATCATAAGAACTCTATTGCTACGATACGTAGACATCTGCAAACGCTATTTCCTTGCAAGGAAGTGTCGCATTTACATTCATTTGAATCGTAGACGAGGAATGCATAACACTTCGCAAATCATATTATATCTTACCATGAAATATAGAAATGAGATGCGATATCGCGTTTTAAGAAGCATTAGAACTCTATTGCTGCGGTAGGTAGACGTTTGCAAACGCTATTTCCTTGCAAGGAAGTGTCGCATTTACATTCATTTGAAGTGTAGACGAAGAAAACATGACACTTCGCAAATCATATTATATCGTACCATGAAACATAGAAATGAGATGCGATATCGCGTTTTAAAAATCATAAGAACTCTATTGCTACGATACGTAGACATCTGCAAACGCTATTTCCTTGCAAGGAAGTTTCGCACTTACATTCATTTGAAGTGTAGACGAGGAATACATAACACTTCGGTATTCATTTTATATCTTACCATGAAACATAGAAATGAGATGCGATATCGCGTTTTAAGAATCATAAGAACTCTATTGCTACGATACCTGGACATCTGCAGACGCTATTTCCTATCAGGGAAGTGTGGCATTTACATTCATTTGAAGTGTAGACGAGAAATACATGACACTTCGCAAATCATATTATATCTTACCATGAAACATAGAAATGAGATGCGATATCGCGTTTTAGGAAGCATTGGAACTCTATTGCTACGATACGTAGACATCTGCAAACGCTATTTCCTTGCAAGGAAGTGTCGCATTTACATTCATTTGAAGTGTAGACGAGGAATACATGACACTTCGCAAATCAAGTTATATCTTACCATGAAATATAGAAATGAGATGCGATGTCGCGTTTTAAGAAGCATTAGAACTTTATTGCTACGATAGGTAGACGTTTGCAAACGCTATTTCCTTGCAAGGAAGTGTCGCATTTACATTCATTTGAGTGTAGACGAGGAATACATAACACTTCGGAAATCATTTTATATCTTATACCATGAAACATAGAAGTGAGATGCGATATCGCGTTTTAAGAATCATAAGAACTCTATTGCTACGATACCTGGACATCTGCAGACGCTATTTCCTATCAGGGAAGTGTGGCATTTACATTCGTTTGAAGTGTAGACGAGAAATACATGACACTTCGCAAATCATATTATATCTTACCATGAAACATAGAAATGAGATGCGATATCGCGTTTTCAGAATCATAAGAACTCTATTGCTACGATACGTAGACATCTGCAAACGCTATTTCCTTGCAAGGAAGTGTCGCATTTACATTCATTTGAATCGTAGACGAGGAATGCATAACACTTCGCAAATCATATTATATCTTACCATGAAACATAGAAATGAGATGCGATATCGCGTTTTAAGAAGCATTAGAACACTATTGCTACGATAGATAGACATTCGCAAACGCTATTTCCTTGCAAGGAAGTGTCGCATTTACATTCATTTGAAGTGTAGACGAGGAATACATAACACTTCGCAAATCATATTATACCTTACCATGAAATATAGAAATGAGATGCGATATCGCGTTTTAAGAAGCATTAGAACTCTATTGCTACGATACCTAGACATCTGCAGACGCTATTTTCTAGCAAGGTGGTGTCGCAGTTACATCCATTTGAAGTGTAGACGAGGAACACATGACACTTCGCAAATCATATTATATCTTACCATGAAACATAGAAATGAGATGCGAAATCGCGTTTTAAGAAGCATTAGAAATCTATTGCTACGATACATAGACATCTGCAAACGCTATTTCCTTGCAAGGAAGTGTCGCATTTACATTCATTTGAAGTATAGACGAGGAATACATGACACTTCGGAATTCATTTTATATCTTACCATGAAACATAGAAATGAGATGCGATATCGCGTTTTAAGAATCATAAGAACTCTATTGCTACGATACCTGGACATCTGTAGACGCTATTTCCTATCAGGGAAGTGTGGCATTTACATTCATTTGAAGTGTAGACGAGAAATACATGACACTTCGCAAATCATATTATATCTTACCATGAAACATAGAAATGAGATGCGATATCACGTTTTAAGAAGCATTGGAAATCTATTGCTACGATACGTAGACAACTGCAAACGCTATTTCATAGCGAGGAAGTGTCGCATTCACATTCATTTGAAGTGTAGACGAGGAATACATAACACTTCGCAAATCATATTATATCTTACCATGAAACATAGAAATGAGATGCGATATCGCGTTTTAAGAAGCATTAGAACTCTATTGCTGCGATACCTAGACATCTGCAGACGCTATTTCCTAGCAAGGTAGTGTCGCATTTACATTCGTTTGAAGTGTAGACGAGGAATACATGACACTTCGCAAATCATATTATATCTTACCATGAAACATAGAAATGAGATGCGATATCGCGTTTTAAGAATCATAAGAACTCTATTGCTACGATACGTAGACATCTGCAAACGCTATTTCCTTGCAAGGAAGTGTCGCATTTACATTCATTTGAATCGTAGACGAGGAATGCATAACACTTCGCAAATCATATTATATCTTACCATGAAATATAGAAATGAGATGCGATATCGCGTTTTAAGAAGCATTAGAACTCTATTGCTGCGGTAGGTAGACGTTTGCAAACGCTATTTCCTTGCAAGGAAGTGTCGCATTTACATTCATTTGAAGTGTAGACGAAGAAAACATGACACTTCGCAAATCATATTATATCGTACCATGAAACATAGAAATGAGATGCGATATCGCGTTTTAAAAATCATAAGAACACTATTGCTACGATACGTAGACATCTGCAAACGCTATTTCCTTGCAAGGAAGTGTCGCACTTACATTCATTTGAAGTGTAGACGAGGAATACATAACACTTCGGATTCATTTTATATCTTTACCATGAAACATAGAAATGAGATGCGATATCGCGTTTTAAGAATCATAAGAACTCTATTGCTACGATACCTGGACATCTGCAGACGCTATTTCCTATCAGGGAAGTGTGGCATTTACATTCATTTGAAGTGTAGACGAGAAATACATGACACTTCGCAAATCATATTATATCTTACCATGAAACATAGAAATGAGATGCGATATCGCGTTTTAAGAATCATTGGAACTCTATTGCTACGATACTTAGACATCTGCAAACGCTATTTCCTTGCAAGGAAGTGTCGCATTTACATTCATTTGAATCGTAGACGAGGAATGCATAACACTTCGCAAATCATATTATATCTTACCATGAAACATAGAAATGAGATGCGAAATCGCGTTTTAAGAAGCATTAGAAATCTACTGCTACGATACATAGACATCTGCAAACGATATTTCCTTGCAAGGAAGTGTCGCATTTACATTCATTTGAAGTGTAGACGAGGAATACATGACACTTCGCAAATCATATTATATTTTACCATGAAACATAGAAGTGAGATGCGATATCGCGTTTTCAGAATCATAAGAACTCTATTGCTACGATACGTAGACATCTGCAAACGCTATTTCCTTGCAAGGAAGTGTCGCATTTACATTCATTTGAATCGTAGACGAGGAATGCATAACACTTCGCAAATCATATTATATCTTACCATGAAACATAGAAATGAGATGCGATATCGCGTTTTAAAAATCATAAGAACTCTATTGCTACGATACGTAGACATCTGCAAACGCTAATTCCTTGCAAGGAAGTGTCGCATTTACATTTATTTGAAGTGTAGACGAGGAATACATGACACTTCGCAAATCATAATATTTCTTACCATGAAACATAGAAATGAGATGCGATATCGCGTCTTAAAAATCATAAGAACTCTATTGCTACGATACGTAGACATCTGCAAACGCTAATTCCTTGCAAGGAAGTGTCGCATTTACATTCATTTGAAGTGTAGACGAGGAACACATGACACTTCGCAAATCATATTATATCTTACCATGAAACATAGAAATGAGATGCGAAATCGCGTTTTCAGAATCATAAGAACTCTATTGCTACGATACATAGACATCTGCAAACGCTATTTCCTTGCAAGGAAGTGTCGCATTTACATTCATTTGAAGTGTAGACGGGGAATACATAACACTTCGGAAATCATTTTATATCTTACCATGAAACATAGAAGTGAGATGCGATATCGCGTTTTAAGAATCATAAGAACTCTATTGCTACGATACCTGGACATCTGCAGACGCTATTTCCTATCAGGGAAGTGTGGCATTTACATTCATTTGAAGTGTAGACGAGAAATACATGACACTTCGCAAATCATATTATATCTTACCATGAAACATAGAAATGAGATGCGATATCGCGTTTTAAGAAGCATTAGAACACTATTGCTACGATAGATAGACATTCGCAAACGCTATTTCCTTGCAAGGAAGTGTCGCATTTACATTCATTTGAAGTGTAGACGAGGAATACATAACACTTCGCAAATCATATTATACCTTACCATGAAATATAGAAATGAGATGCGATATCGCGTTTTAAGAAGCATTAGAACTCTATTGCTACGATACCTAGACATCTGCAGACGCTATTTCCTAGCAAGGTAGTGTCGCAGTTACATTCATTTGAAGTGTAGACGAGGAATACATGACACTTCGCAAATCAAATTATATCTTACCATGAAATATAGAAATGAGATGCGATATCGCGTTTTAAGAAGCATTAGAACTCTATTGCTACGATAGGTAGACGTTTGCAAACGCTATTTCCTTGCAAGGAAGTGTCGCATTTACATTCATTTGAAGTGTAGACGAGGAATACATAACACTTCGGAATTCATTTTATATCTTACCATGAAACATAGAAATGAGATGCGATATCGCGTTTTAAGAATCATAAGAACTCTATTGCTACGATACCTGGACATCTGCAGACGCTATTTCCTATCAGGGAAGTGTGGCATTTACATTCATTTGAAGTGTAGACGAGAAATACATGACACTTCGCAAATCATATTATATCTTACCATGAAACATAGAAATGAGATGCGATATCGCGTTTTAAGAAGCATTGGAACTCTATTGCTACGATACGTAGACATCTGCAAACGCTATTTCCTTGCAAGGAAGTGTCGCATTTACATTCATTTGAATCGTAGACGAGGAATGCATAACACTTCGCAAATCATATTATATCTTACCATGAAACATAGAAATGAGATGCGAAATCGCGTTTTAAGAAGCATTAGAAATCTATTGCTACGATACATAGACATCTGCAAACGCTATTTCCTTGCAAGGAAGTGTCGCATTTACATTCATTTGAAGTGTAGACGAGGAATACATGACACTTCGCAAATCATATTATATCTTACCATGAAACATAGAAGTGATATGCGATATCGCGTTTTCAGAATCATAAGATCTCTATTGCTACGATACGTAGACATCTGCAAACGCTATTTCCTTGCAAGGAAGTGTCGCATTTACATTCATTTGAATCGTAGACGAGGAATGCATAACACTTCGCAAATCATATTATATCTTACCATGAAACATAGAAATGAGATGCGATATCGCGTTTTAAAAATCATAAGAACTCTATTGCTACGATACGTAGACATCTGCAAACGCTAATTCCTTGCAAGGAAGTGTCGCATTTACATTTATTTGAAGTGTAGACGAGGAATACATGACACTTCGCAAATCATAATATTTCTTACCATGAAACATAGAAATGAGATGCGATATCGCGTTTTAAAAATCATAAGAACTCTATTGCTACGATACGTAGACATCTGCAAACGCTAATTCCTTGCAAGGAAGTGTCGCATTTACATTCATTTGAAGTGTAGACGAGGAACACATGACACTTCGCAAATCATATTATATCTTACCATGAAACATAGAAATGAGATGCGAAATCGCGTTTTCAGAATCATAAGAACTCTATTGCTACGATACATAGACATCTGCAAACGCTATTTCCTTGCAAGGAAGTGTCGCATTTACATTCATTTGAAGTGTAGACGGGGAATACATAACACTTCGGAAATCATTTTATATCTTACCATGAAACATAGAAGTGAGATGCGATATCGCGTTTTAAGAATCATAAGAACTCTATTGCTACGATACCTGGACATCTGCAGACGCTATTTCCTATCAGGGAAGTGTGGCATTTACATTCATTTGAAGTGTAGACGAGAAATACATGACACTTCGCAAATCATATTATATCTTACCATGAAACATAGAAATGAGATGCGATATCGCGTTTTAAGAAGCATTAGAACACTATTGCTACGATAGATAGACATTCGCAAACGCTATTTCCTTGCAAGGAAGTGTCGCATTTACATTCATTTGAAGTGTAGACGAGGAATACATAACACTTCGCAAATCATATTATACCTTACCATGAAATATAGAAATGAGATGCGATATCGCGTTTTAAGAAGCATTAGAACTCTATTGCTACGATACCTAGACATCTGCAGACGCTATTTCCTAGCAAGGTAGTGTCGCAGTTACATTCATTTGAAGTGTAGACGAGGAATACATGACACTTCGCAAATCAAATTATATCTTACCATGAAATATAGAAATGAGATGCGATATCGCGTTTTAAGAAGCATTAGAACTCTATTGCTACGATAGGTAGACGTTTGCAAACGCTATTTCCTATCAGGGAAGTGTGGCATTTACATTCATTTGAAGTGTAGACGAGAAATACATGACACTTCGCAAATCATATTATATCTTACCATGAAACATAGAAATGAGATGCGATATCGCGTTTTAAGAAGCATTGGAACTCTATTGCTACGATACGTAGACATCTGCAAACGCTATTTCCTTGCAAGGAAGTGTCGCATTTACATTCATTTGAATCGTAGACGAGGAATGCATAACACTTCGCAAATCATATTATATCTTACCATGAAACATAGAAATGAGATGCGAAATCGCGTTTTAAGAAGCATTAGAAATCTATTGCTACGATACATAGACATCTGCAAACGCTATTTCCTTGCAAGGAAGTGTCGCATTTACATTCATTTGAAGTGTAGACGAGGAATACATGACACTTCGCAAATCATATTATATCTTACCATGAAACATAGAAGTGATATGCGATATCGCGTTTTCAGAATCATAAGATCTCTATTGCTACGATACGTAGACATCTGCAAACGCTATTTCCTTGCAAGGAAGTGTCGCATTTACATTCATTTGAATCGTAGACGAGGAATGCATAACACTTCGCAAATCATATTATATCTTACCATGAAACATAGAAATGAGATGCGATATCGCGTTTTAAAAATCATAAGAACTCTATTGCTACGATACGTAGACATCTGCAAACGCTAATTCCTTGCAAGGAAGTGTCGCATTTACATTTATTTGAAGTGTAGACGAGGAATACATGACACTTCGCAAATCATAATATTTCTTACCATGAAACATAGAAATGAGATGCGATATCGCGTTTTAAAAATCATAAGAACTCTATTGCTACGATACGTAGACATCTGCAAACGCTAATTCCTTGCAAGGAAGTGTCGCATTTACATTCATTTGAAGTGTAGACGAGGAACACATGACACTTCGCAAATCATATTATATCTTACCATGAAACATAGAAATGAGATGCGAAATCGCGTTTTCAGAATCATAAGAACTCTATTGCTACGATACATAGACATCTGCAAACGCTATTTCCTTGCAAGGAAGTGTCGCATTTACATTCATTTGAAGTGTAGACGGGGAATACATAACACTTCGGAAATCATTTTATATCTTACCATGAAACATAGAAGTGAGATGCGATATCGCGTTTTAAGAATCATAAGAACTCTATTGCTACGATACCTGGACATCTGCAGACGCTATTTCCTATCAGGGAAGTGTGGCATTTACATTCATTTGAAGTGTAGACGAGAAATACATGACACTTCGCAAATCATATTATATCTTACCATGAAACGTAGAAATGAGATGCGATATCGCGTTTTCAGAATCATAAGAAGTCTATTGCTACGATACGTAGACATCTGCAAACGCTATTTCCTTGCAAGGAAGTGTCGCATTTACATTCATTTGAATCGTAGACGAGGAATGCATAACACTTCGCAAATCATATTATATCTTACCATGAAACATAGAAATGAGATGCGATATCGCGTTTTAAAAATCATAAGAACTCTATTGCTACGATACGTAGACATCTGCAAACGCTAATTCCTTGCAAGGAAGTGTCGCATTTACATTTATTTGAAGTGTAGACGAAGAATACATGACACTTCGCAAATCATATTATATCGTACCATGAAACATAGAAATGAGATGCGATATCGCGTTTTAAAAATCATAAGAACTCTATTGCTACGATACGTAGACATCTGCAAACGCTATTTCCTTGCAAGGAAGTGTCGCATTTACATTCATTTGAAGTGTAGACGAGGAATACATAACACTTCGGAATTCATTTTATATCTTACCATGAAACATAGAAATGAGATGCGACATCGCGTTTTAAGAATCATAAGAACTCTATTGCTACGATACCTGGACATCTGCAGACGCTATTTCCTATCAGGGAAGTGTGGCATTTACATTCATTTGAAGTGTAGACGAGGTATACATGACACTTCGCAATTCATATTATATCTTACCATGAAACATAGAAATGAGATGCGATATCGCGTTTTAAGAATCATAAGAACTCTATTGCTACGATACGTAGACATCTGCAAACCATATTTCCTGCAAGGAAGTGTCGCAATTACATTCATTTGAAGTGTAGACGAGGAATACATGACACTTCGCAAATCATATTATATCTTACCATGAAACATAGAAACGAGATGCGATATCGCGTTTTAAGAAGCATTAGAACACTATTGCTACGATAGATAGATATTCGCAAACGCTATTTCCTTGGAAGGAAGTGTCGCATTTACATTCATTTGAAGTGTAGACGAGGAATACATAACACTTCGCAAATCATATTATACCTTACCATGAAACATAGAAATGTGATGCGATATCGCGTTTTAATATTCATAAGAACTCTATTGCTACGACACGTAGACATCTACAAACGCTATTTCCTTGCATGGAAGTGTCGCATTTACATTCATTTGAAGTATAGACGGGGAATACATAACACTTCGCAAATCATATTATATCTTACCATGAAATATAGAAATGAGATGCGATATCGCGTTTTAAGAAGCATTAGAACTCTATTGCTACGGTAGGTAGACGTTTGCAAACGCTATTTCCTTGCAAGGAAGTGTCGCATTTACATTCATTTGAAGTGTAGACGAGGAATACATGACACTTCGCAAATCATATTATATCTTACCATGAAACATAGTAATGAGATGCGATATCGCGTTTTAAGAATCATAAGAACTCTATTGCTACAGTACGTAGACAGCTGCAAACGCTATTTCCTTACAAGGAAGTGTCGCATTTACATTCATTTGAATCGTAGACGAGGAATGCACAACACTTCGCAAATCATATTACATCTTACCATGAAACATAGAAACGAGATGCGATATCGCGTTTTAAGAAGCATTAGAACACTATTGCTAAGATAGATTGACATTCGCAAACGCTATTTCCTTGCAACGAAGTGTCGCATTAACATTCATTTGAAGTGTAGACGAGGAATACATAACACTTCGCAAATCATATTATACCTTACCATGAAACATAGAAATGAGATGCGATATCGCCTTTTAAGAATCATAAGAACTCTATTGCTACGATACGTAGACATCTGCAAACGCTATTTCCTTGCAAGGAAGTTTCTCATTTACATTCATTTGAAGTGTAGACGAGGAATACATAACACTTCGCAAATCATATTATATCTTACCATGAAATATAGAAATGAGATGCGATATCGCGTTTTAAGAAGCATTAGAACTCTATTACTGCGGTAGGTAGACGTTTGCAAACGCTATTTCCTTGCAAGGAAGTGTCGCATTTACATTCATTTGAAGTGTAGACGAGGAATACATGACACTTCGCAAATCATATTATATCGTACCATGAAACATAGAAATGAGTTGCGATATCGCGTTTTAAAAATCATAAGAACTCTATTGCTACGATACGTAGACATCTGCAAACGCTATTTCCTTGCAAGGAAGTGTCGCATTTACATTCATTTGAAGTGTAGACGAGGAATACATAACACTTCGCAAATCATATTATACCTTACCATGAAACATAGAAATGAGATGCGATATCGCGTTTTAAGAATCATAAGAACTCTATTGCTACGATACGTAGACATCTGCAAACGCTATTTCCTTGCAAGGAAGTGTCTCATTTACATTCATTTGAAGTGTAGACGAGGAATACATAACACTTCGCAAATCATATTATATCTTACCATGAAATATAGAAATGAGATGCGATATCGCGTTTTAGGAAGCATTAGAACTCTATTACTGCGGTAGGTAGACGTTTGCAAACGCTATTTCCTTGCAAGGAAGTGTCGCATTTACATTCATTTGAAGTGTAGACGAGGAATACATGACACTTCGCAAATCATATTATATCGTACCATGAAACATAGAAATGAGTTGCGATATCGCGTTTTAAAAATCATAAGAACTCTATTGCTACGATACGTAGACATCTGCAAACGCTATTTCCTTGCAAGGAAGTGTCGCATTTACATTCATTAGAAGTGTAGACGAGGAATACATAACACTTCGCAAATCATATTATACCTTACCATGAAACATAGAAATGTGATGCGATATCGCGTTTTAATATTCATAAGAACTCTATTGCTACGATACGTAGACATCTACAAACGCTATTTCCTTGCATGGATGTGTCGCATTTACATTCATTTGAAGTGTAGACGAGGAATACATGTCACTTCGCAAATCATATTATATCTTACCATGAATCATAGAAATGAGATGCGATATCGCGTTTTAAGAAGCATTAGAACTCTATTGCTACGGTAGGCAGACGTTTGCAAACGCTATTTCCTTGCAAGGAAGTGTCGCATTTACATTCATTTGAAGTGTAGACGAGGAATACATGACACTTCGCAAATCATATTATATCTAACCATGAAACATAGAAATGAGATGCGATATCGCGTTTTAAGAAGCATTGGAAATCTATTGCTACGATACGTAGACAACTGCAAACGCTATTTCCTAGCGAGGAAGTGTCGCATTTACATTCATTTGAAGTGTAGACGAGGAATACATAACACTTCGCAAATCATATTATATCTTATCATGACACATAGAAATGAGATGCGATATCGCGTTTTAAGAAGCATTAGAAATCTATTGCTACGATACATAGACATCTGCAAACGCTATTTCCTTGCAAGGAAGTGTCGCATTTACATTCATTTGAAGTGTAGACGAGGAATACATGACACTTCGCAAATCAAATTATATCTTACCATGAAATATAGAAATGAGATGCGATATCGCGTTTTAAGAAGCATTAGAACTCTATTGCCACGATAGGTAGACGTTTGCAAACGCTATTTCCTTGCAAGGAAGTGTCGCATTTACATTCATTTGAAGTGTAGACGAGAAATACATGACACTTCGCAAATCATATTATATCTTACCATGAAACATAGAAGTGAGATGCGATATCGCGTTTTAAGAAGCATTGGAAATCTATTGCTACGATACGTAGACAACTGCAAACGCTATTTCCTAGCGAGGAAGTGTCGCATTCACATTCATTTGAAGTGTAGACGAGGAATACATAACACTTCGCAAATCATATTATATCTTACCATGAAATATAGAAATGAGATGCGATATCGCGTTTTAATAAGCATTAGAACTCTATTGCTACGACAGGTAGACGTTTGCAAACGCTATTTCCTTGCAAGGAAGTGTCGCATTTACATTCATTTGAAGTGTAGACGAGGAATACATAACACTTCGCAAATCATATTATATCTTACCATGAAACATATAGATGAGATGCGATATCGCGTTTTAAGAATCATAAGAACTCTATTGCTACGATACATAGACATCTGCAAACGCTATTTCCTTGCAAGGAAGTGTCGCATTTACATTCATTTGAATCGTAGACGAGGAGTGCATAACACTTCGCAATGAATATTATATCTTATCATGAAACATAGATATGAGATGCAATATCTCGTTTTAAGAAGCATTTGAACTCTATTGCTACGATACCTAGACATCTGCAGACGCTATTTCCTTGCAAGGAAGTGTCGCACTTCATTCATTTGAATCGTAGACGAGGAATGCATAACACTTCGCAATGAATATTACATCTTACCATGAAACATAGAAATGAGATGCGATATCGCGCTTTAAGAAGCATTAGAAATCTATTGCCACGATAGGTAGACGTTTGCAAACGCTATTTCCTTGCAAGGAAGTCTCGCATTTACATTCATTTGAAGTGTAGACGAGGAATACATGACACTTCGCAAATCATATTATATCTTACCATGAAACATAGAAATGAGATGCGATATCGCGTTTTAAGAAGCATTAGAACTCTATTGCTACGATAGGTAGACATTTGCAAACGCTATTTCCTTGCATGGAAGTGTCGCATTTACATTCATTTGAAGTGTAGACGAGGGATACATAACACTTCGCAAATCATATTATATCTTACCATGAATCATAGAAATGAGATGCGATATCGCGTTTTAAGGAGCATTAGAACTCTATTGCTACGATACCTAGACATCTGCACACGCTATTTCCTTGCAAGGAAGTGTCGCATTTACATTCATTTGAATCGTAGACGAGGATTGCATAACACTTCGCAATGAATATTACATCTTACCATGAAACATAGATATGAGATGCAATATCTCGTTTTAAGAAGCATTTGAACTCTATTGCTTCGATACGTAGACATATGCAAACGCTATTTCCTTGCAAGGAAGTGTCGCATTTACATGCATTTGAAATGTAGACGAGGAATACATGACACTTCGCAAATCATATTATATCTTACCATGAAACATAGAAATGAGATGCGATATCGCGTTTTAAGAATCATAAGAACTCTATTGCTACGATACGTAGACATCTGCAAACGCTATTTCCTTGCAAGGAAGTGTCGCATTTACATTCATTTGAAGTGTAAACGAGGAATACATGACACTCCGCAAATCATATTATATCTAACCATGAAACATAGGAATGAGATGCGATATCACGTTTTAAGAAGCATTGGAAATCTATTGCTACGATACGTAGACAACTGCAAACGCTATTTCCTAGCGAGGAAGTGTCGCATTTACATTCATTTGAAGTGTAGACGAGGAATACATAACACTTCGCAAATCATATTATATCTTACCATGACACATAGAAATGAGATGCGATATCGCGTTTTAAGAAGCATTAGAAATCTATTGCTACGATACATAGACATCTGCAAACGCTATTTCCTTGCAAGGAAGTGTCGCATTTACATTCATTTGAAGTGTAGACGAGGAATACATGACACTTCGCAAATCAAATTATATCTTACCATGAAATATAGAAATGAGATGCGATATCGCGTTTTAAGAAGCATTAGAACTCTATTGCCACGATAGGTAGACGTTTGCAAACGCTATTTCCTTGCAAGGAAGTGTCGCATTTACATTCATTTGAAGTGTAGACGAGAAATACATGACACTTCGCAAATCATATTATATCTTACCATGAAACATAGAAGTGAGATGCGATATCGCGTTTTAAGAAGCATTGGAAATCTATTGCTACGATACGTAGACAACTGCAAACGCTATTTCCTAGCGAGGAAGTGTCGCATTCACATTCATTTGAAGTGTAGACGAGGAATACATAACACTTCGCAAATCATATTATATCTTACCATGAAACATAGAAATGAGATGCGATATCGCGTTTTAAGAAGCATTGGAAATCTATTGCTACGATACGTAGACAACTGCAAACGCTATTTCCTAGCGAGGAAGTGTCGCATTCACATTCATTTGAAGTGTAGACGAGGAATACACAACACTTCGCAAATCATATTATATCTTACCATGAGACATAGAAATGACATGCGATATCGCGTTTTAAGAAGCATTGGAACTCTATTGCTGCGATACCTAGACATCTGCAGACGCTATTTCCTAGCAAGGTAGTGTCGCATTTACATTCATTTGAAGTGTAGACGAGGAATACATGACACTTCGCAAATCATATTATATCTTACCATGAAACATAGAAATGAGATGCGATATCGCGTTTTGAGAATCATAAGAACTCTATTGCTACGATACGTAGACATCTGCAAACGCTATTTCCATGCAAGGAAGTGTCGCATTTACATTCATTTGAATCGTAGGCGAGGAATGCATAACACTTCGCAAATCATATTATATCTTACCATGAAACATAGAAATGAGATGCGATATCGCGTTTTAAGAAGCATTAGAACACTATTGCTACGATAGATAGACATTCGCAAACGCTATTTCCTAGCGAGGAAGTATCGCATTTACATTCATTTGAAGTGTAGACGAGGAATACATGACACTTCGCAAATCATATTATATCTTACCATGAAACATAGAAATGAGATTGCGATATCGCGTTCTAAGAAGCATTAGAACTCTATTGCTACGATACCTAGACATCTGCAGACGCTATTTCCTAGCAAGGAAGTGTCGCATTTACATTCATTTGAAGTGTAGACGAGGAATACATAACACTTCGCAAATCATATTATATCTTACCATGAAACATAGAAATGAAATGCGATATCGCGTTTTAAGAAGCATTAGAACTCTATTGCTACGACACCTAGACATCTGCAGACGCTATTGCCTAGCAAGGAAGTCTCGCATTTACATACATTTGAAGTGTAGACGAGGAATACATGACACTTCGCAAATCATATTATATCTTACCATGAAACATAGAAATGAGATGCGATATCGCGTTTTACGAAGCATTAGAACTCTATTGCTACGATAGGCAGACGTTTGCAAACGCTATTTCCTTGCAAGGAAGTGTCGCATTTACATTCATTTGAAGTGTAGACGAGGAATACATAACACTTCGCAAATTATATTATATCTTACCACGAAACATAGAAATGAGATGCGATATTGCGCTTTAAGAAGCATTAGAAATCTATTGCTACGATACGTAGACATCTGCAAGCGCTATTTCCTAGCGAGGAAGTGTCGCATTCACATTCATTTGAAGTGTAGACGAGGAATGCATAACACTTCGCAATGAATATTATATCTTATCATGAAACATAGATATGAGATGCAATATCTCGTTTTAAGAAGCATTTGAACTCTATTGCTACGATACGTAGACATCTGCAGACGCTATTTCCTAGCAAGGAAGTGTCGTATTTATATTCATTTGAAGTGTAGACGTGGAATACATAACACTTCGCAAATCATATTATATCTTACCATGAAACATAGAAATGAGGTGCGATATCGCGCTTTAAGAATCATAAGAACTCTATTGCTAGGATACGTAGCCATCTGCAAACGCTATTTCCTTGCAAGGAAGTGTCGCATTTACATTCATTTGAAGTGTAGACGAGGAATACATAACACTTCGCAAATCATATTATATCTTTCCATGAAACATAGAAATGAGATGCGATAACGCGCTTTAAGAATCATAAGAACTCTATTGCTACGATACGTAGACATCTGCAAACGCTATTTCCTTGCATGGAAGTGTCGCATTTACATTCATTTGAATCGTTGACGAGGAATGCATAACACTTCGCAATGAATATTATATCTTATCATGAAACATAGAAATGAGATGCGATATCGCGTTTTAAGAAGCATTAGAAATCTATTGCTACGATACGTAGACATCTGCATTCGCTATTTCCTAGCGAGGAAACGTCGCATTTACATTCATTTGAAGTGTAGACGAGGAATACATGACACTTCGCAAATCATATTATATCTTACTATGAAACATAGAAATGAGATGCGATATCGCGTTTTAAGAATCATAAGAACTCTATTGCTACGATACGTAGACATCTGCAAACGCTATTTCCTTGCAAGCAAGTGTCGCATTTACATTCGTTTGAAGTGTAGTCGAGGAATACATGACACTTTGCAAAACATATTATATCTTACCATGAAACATAGAAATGAGATGCGATATCGCGTTTTAAGAAGCATTAGAACTCTATTGCTACGATAGGTAGACATCTGCAAACGCTATTTCCTTACAAGGAAGTGTCGCATTTACATTCATTTGAAGTGTAGACGAGGAATACATAACACCTCGCAAATCATATTATATCTTACCATGAAACATTGAAATGAGATGCGACATCGCGTTCTAAGAAGCATTAGAACTCTATTGCTACGATACGTAGACATCTGCAAACGCTATTCCCTAGCGAGGAAGTGTCGCATTTACATTTATTTGAAGTGTAGACGACGGATACATAACACTTCGCAAATCATATTATACCTTACCATGAAACATGAAAATGAGATGCGATATCGCGTTTTAAGAATCATAAGAACTCTATTGCTACGATACGTAGACATCTGCAAACGCTATTTCCTTGCAAGGAAATGTCGCATTTACATTCATTTGATGTGTAGACGAGGAATACATAACACTTCGCAAATCATATTATATCTTACCATGAAACATAGAAATGAGATGCGACATCGCGTTCTAAGAAGCATTAGAACACTACTGCTACGATAGGTAGACATTTGCAAACGCTATTTCCTTGCAAGGAAGTGTCGCATTTACATTCATTTGAAGTGTAGACGAGGGATACATAACACTTCGCAAATCATATTATATCTTACCATGAAACATAGAAATGAGATGCGATATCGCGTTTTAAGAAGCATTAGAACTCTATTGCTACGATACCTAGACATCTGCAAACGCTATTTCCTTGCAGGGAAGTGTCGCATTTACATTCATTTGAAGTGTAGACGAGGAATACATGACACTCCGCAAATCATATTATATCTTACCATGAAACATAGAAATGAGATGCGATATCGCGTTTTAAGAAGCAGCAGAAATCCATTGCTACGATACGTAGACATCTGCAAATGCTATTTCCTTGCAAGAAAGTGTCGCATTTACATTCATTTGATGTGTAGACGAGGTATAAATAACACTTCGCAAATCATATTATATCTTACCATGAAACATAGAAATGAGATGCGATATCGCGTTTTAAGAACCATTAGAACTCTATTGCTACAATACGTAGACATCTGCAAACGCTATTTCCTTGCAAGGAAGTGTCGCATTTACATTCATTTGAAGTGTAGAAGAGGAATACATGACACTTCGCAAATCATATTATATCTTACCATGAAACATAGAAATGAGATGCGATATCGCGTTTTAAGAAGCATTAGAACACTATTGCTACGATACGTAGACATTTGCAAACGCTATCTCCTTGCAAGGAAGTGTCGCATTTACATACATTTGAAGTGTAGACGAGGAATACATGACACTTCGCAAATCATATTATATCTTACCATGAAACATAGAAATGCGATGCGATATCGCGTTTTAAGAAGCATTAGAACACTATTGCTACGATAGGTAGACATTTGCAAACGCTATTTCCTTGCAAGGAAGTGACGCATTTACATTCAATTGAAGTGTAGACTAGGAATACATAACACTTCGCAAATCATATTATATCTTACCATGAAACATAGAAATGAGATGCGATATCGCGTTTTAAGAAGCAGCAGAAATCCATTGCTACGATACGTAGACATCTGCAAATGCTATTTCCTTGCAAGAAAGTGTCGCATTTACATTCATTTGATGTGTAGACGAGGTATAAATAACACTTCGCAAATCATATTATATCTTACCATGAAACATAGAAATGAGATGCGATATCGCGTTTTAAGAACCATTAGAACTCTATTGCTACGATACGTAGACATCTGCAAACGCTATTTCCTTGCAAGGAAGTGTCGCATTTACATTCATTTGAAGTGTAGAAGAGGAATACATGACACTTCGCAAATCATATTATATCTTACCATGAAACATAGAAATGAGATGCGATATCGCGTTTTAAGAAGCATTAGAACTCTATTGCTACGATAGGTAGATATTTGCAAACGCTATCTCCTTGCAAGGAAGTGTCGCATTTACATACATTTGAAGTGTAGACGAGGAATACATGACACTTCGCAAATCATATTATATCTTACCATGAAACATAGAAATGAGATGCGATATCGCGTTTTAAGAAGCATTACAACACTATTGCTACGATAGGTAGACATTTGCAAACGCTATTTCCTTGCAAGGAAGTGACGCATTTACATTCAATTGAAGTGTAGACTAGGAATACATAACACTTCGCAAATCATATTATATCTTACCATGAAACATAGAAAGGAGATGCGATATCGCGTTTTAAGAAGCAGCAGAAATCCATTGCTACGATACGTAGACATCTGCAAATGCTATTTCCTTGCAAGAAAGTGTCGCATTTACATTCATTTGATGTGTAGACGAGGAATACATAACACTTCGCAAATCATATTATATCTTACCATGAAACATGGAAATGAGATGCGATATCGCGTTTTAAGAAGCATTAGAACTCTATTGCTACGATACGCAGACATCTGCAAACGCTATTTCCTTTCAAGGAAGTGTCGCATTTACATTCATTTTAAGTGTACAAGAGGAATATATGACACTTCGCAAATCATATTATATCTTACCATGAAACATAGAAATGAGATGCGATATCGCGTTTTAAGAAGCGTTAGAACTGTATTGCTACGATACGTAGACATCTGCAAACGCTATTTCCTTGCAAGGAAGTGTCGCATTTACATTCATTTGAAGTGTAAACGAGGAATACATGACACTTCGCAAATCATATTATATCTTACCATGAAACATAGAAATGAGATGCGATATCGCGTTTTAAGAAGCATTAGAAAACTATTGCTACGATACGTAGACATCTGCAAACGCTATTTCCTTGCAAGGAAATGTCGCATTTACATTCATTTGATGTGTAGACGAGGAATACATAACACTTCGCAAATCATATTATATCTTACCATGAAACATAGAAATGAGATGCGACATCGCGTTCTAAGAAGCATTAGAACACTACTGCTACGATAGGTAGACATTTGCAAACGCTATTTCCTTGCAAGCAAGTGTCGCATTTACATTCATTTGAAGTGTAGACGAGGGATACATAACACTTCGCAAATCATATTATATCTTACCATGAAACATAGAAATGAGATGCGATATCGCGTTTTAAGAAGCATTAGAACTCTATTGCTACGATACCTAGACATCTGCAAACGCTATTTCCTTGCAGGGAAGTGTCGCATTTACATTCATTTGAAGTGTAGACGAGGAATACATGACACTCCGCAAATCATATTATATCTTACCATGAAACATAGAAATGAGATGCGATATCGCGTTTTAAGAAGCAGCAGAAATCCATTGCTACGATACGTAGACATCTGCAAATGCTATTTCCTTGCAAGAAAGTGTCGCATTTACATTCATTTGATGTGTAGACGAGGTATAAATAACACTTCGCAAATCATATTATATCTTACCATGAAACATAGAAATGAGATGCGATATCGCGTTTTAAGAACCATTAGAACTCTATTGCTACAATACGTAGACATCTGCAAACGCTATTTCCTTGCAAGGAAGTGTCGCATTTACATTCATTTGAAGTGTAGAAGAGGAATACATGACACTTCGCAAATCATATTATATCTTACCATGAAACATAGAAATGAGATCCGATATCGCGTTTTAAGAAGCATTAGAACACTATTGCTACGATACGTAGACATTTGCAAACGCTATCTCCTTGCAAGGAAGTGTCGCATTTACATACATTTGAAGTGTAGACGAGGAATACATGACACTTCGCAAATCATATTATATCTTACCATGAAACATAGAAATGCGATGCGATATCGCGTTTTAAGAAGCATTAGAACACTATTGCTACGATAGGTAGACATTTGCAAACGCTATTTCCTTGCAAGGAAGTGACGCATTTACATTCAATTGAAGTGTAGACTAGGAATACATAACACTTCGCAAATCATATTATATCTTACCATGAAACATAGAAATGAGATGCGATATCGCGTTTTAAGAAGCAGCAGAAATCCATTGCTACGATACGTAGACATCTGCAAATGCTATTTCCTTGCAAGAAAGTGTCGCATTTACATTCATTTGATGTGTAGACGAAGTATAAATAACAGTTCGCAAATCATATTATATCTTACCATGAAACATAGAAATGAGATGCGATATCGCGTTTTAAGAACCATTAGAACTCTATTGCTACGATACGTAGACATCTGCAAACGCTATTTCCTTGCAAGGAAGTGTCGCATTTACATTCATTTGAAGTGTAGAAGAGGAATACATGACACTTCGCAAATCATATTATATCTTACCATGAAACATAGAAATGAGATGCGATATCGCGTTTTAAGAAGCATTAGAACACTATTGCTACGATAGGTAGACATTTGCAAACGCTATCTCCTTGCAAGGAAGTGTCGCATTTACATACATTTGAAGTGTAGACGAGGAATACATGACACTTCGCAAATCATATTATATCTTACCATGAAACATAGAAATGAGATGCGATATCGCGTTTTAAGAAGCATTAGAACACTATTGCTACGATAGGTAGACATTTGCAAACGCTATTTCCTTGCAAGGAAGTGACGCATTTACATTCAATTGAAGTGTAGACTAGGAATACATAACACTTCGCAAATCATATTATATCTTACCATGAAACATAGAAATGAGATGCGATATCGCGTTTTAAGAAGCAGCAGAAATCCATTGCTACGATACGTAGACATCTGCAAATGCTATTTCCTTGCAAGAAAGTGTCGCATTTACATTCATTTGATGTGTAGACGAGGAATACATAACACTTCGCAATGAATATTACATCTTACCATGAAACATAGATATGAGATGCAATATCTCGTTTTAAGAAGCATTTGAAATCTATTGCTTCGATACGTAGACATATGCAAACGCTATTTCCTTGCAAGGAAGTGTCGCATTTACATTCATTTGATGTGTAGACGAGGGATACATAACACTTCGCAAATCATATTATATCTTACCATGAAACATAGAAATGAGATGCGATATCGCGTTTTAAGAAGCATTAGAACTCTATTGCTACGATACGTAGACATCTGCAAACGCTATTTCCTTGCAGGGAAGTGTCGCATTTACATTCAGTTGAAGTGTAGAAGAGGAATACATGACACTTCGCAAATCATATTATATCTTACCATGAAACATAGAAATGATATGCGATATCGCGTTTTAAGAAGCATTAGAACACTATTGCTACGATAGGTAGACATTTGCAAACGCTATTTCCTTGCAAGGAAGTGTCGCATTTACATTCATTTGAAGTGTAGACGAGGAATACATGACACTTCGCAAATCATATTATATCTTACCATGAAACATAGAAATGAGATGCTATATCGCGTTTTATCGATATATTAGATTTAAGTTAAATCTATTGCTACGATACGTAGACATCTGCAAACGCTATTCCCTAGCGAGGAAGTGTCGCATTTACATTTATTTGAAGTGTAGACGACGGATACATAACACTTCGCAAATCATATTATACCTTACCATGAAACATAGAAATGAGATGCGATATCGCGTTTTAAGATTCATAAGAACTCTATTGCTACGATACGTAGACATCTGCGAACGTTAGTAGAAATGTTTAGTTTAGTAGAAATGAGATGCGATATCGCGTTCTAAGAAGCATTAGAACACTACTGCTACGATAGGTAGACATTTCCAAACGCTATTTCCTTGCAAGGAAGTGTCGCATTTACATTCATTTGATGTGTAGACGAGGGATACATAACACTTCGCAAATCATATTATATCTTACCATGAAACATAGAAATGAGATGCGATATCGCGTTTCAAGAGGCATTAGAAATCTATTGCTACGATACGTAGACATCTGCAAACGCTATTTCCTTGCAGGGAAGTGTCGCATTTACAATCAGTTGAAGTGTAGAAGAGGAATACATGACACTTCGCAAATCATATTATATCTTACCATGAAACATAGAAATGAGATGCGATATCGCGTTTTAAGAAGCATTAGAAAACTATTGCTACGATAGGTAGACAATTGCAAACGCTATTTCCTTGCAAGGAAGTGTCGCATTTACATTTATTTGAAGTGTAGACGACGGATACATAACACTTCGCAAATCATATTATACCTTACCATGAAACATGGAAATGAGATGCGATATCGCGTTTTAAGAATCATAAGAACTCTATTGCTACGATACGTAGACATCTGCAAACGCTATTTCCTTGCAAGGAAATGTCGCATTTACATTCATTTGATGTGTAGACGAGGAATACATAACACTTCGCTAATCATATTATATCTTACCATGAAACATAGAAATGAGATGCGACATCGCGTTCTAAGAAGCATTAGAACACTACTGCTACGATAGGTAGACATTTGCAAACGCTATATCCTTGCAAGGAAGTGTCGCATTTACATTCATTTGAAGTGTAGACGAGGGATACATAACACTTCGCAAATCATATTATATCTTACGATGAAACATAGAAATGAGATGCGATATCGCGTTTTAAGAAGCATTAGAACACTATTGCTACGATACCTAGACATCTGCAAACGCTATTTCCTTGCAGGGAAGTGTCGCATTTACATTCATTTGAAGTGTAGACGAGGAATACATGACACTCCGCAAATCATATTATATCTTACCATGAAACATAGAAATGAGATGCGATATCGCGTTTTAAGAAGCAGCAGAAATCCATTGCTACGATACGTAGACATCTGCAAATGCTATTTCCTTGCAAGAAAGTGTCGCATTTACATTCATTTGATGTGTAGACGAGGAATACATAACACTTGGCAAATCATATTATATCTTACCATGAAACATGGAAATGAGATGCGATATCGCGTTTTAAGAAGCATTAGAACTCTATTGCTACGATACGCAGACATCTGCAAACGCTATTTCCTTTCAAGGAAGTGTCGTATTTACATTCATTTGAAGTGTACAAGAGGAATACATGACACTTCGCAAATCATATTATATCTTACCATGAAACATAGAAATGAGATGCGATATCGCGTTTTAAGAAGCATTAGAACTCTATTGCTACGATACGTAGACATCTGCAAACGCTATTTCCTTGCAAGGAAGTGTCGCATTTACATTCATTTGAAGTGTAGACGAGGAATACATGACACTCCGCAAATCATATTATATCTTACCATGAAACATAGAAACGAGATGCGATAAAGCGTTTTAAGAAGCAGCAGAAATCCATTGCTACGATATGTAGACATCTGCAAATGCTATTTCCTTGCAAGGAAGTGTCGCATTTACATTCATTTGATGTGTAGACGAGGGATACATAACACTTCGCAAATCATATTATATCTTACCATGAAACATAGAAATGAGATGCGATATCGCGTTTTAAGAAGCATTAGAACTCTATTGCTACGATACGTAGACATCTGCAAACGCTATTTCCTTGCAGGGAAGTGTCGCATTTACATTCAGTTGAAGTGTAGAAGAGGAATACATGACACTTCGCAAATCATATTATATCTTACCATGAAACATAGAAATGATATGCGATATCGCGTTTTAAGAAGCATTAGAACACTATTGCTACGATAGGTAGACATTTGCGTTCGCTATTTCCTTGCAAGGAAGTGTCGCATTTACATTCATTTGAAGTGTAGACGAGGAATACATGACACTTCGCAAATCATATTATATCTTACCATGAAACATAGAAATGAGATGCTATATCGCGTTTTATCGATATACTAGATTTAAGTTAAATCTATTGCTACGATACGTAGACATCTGAAAACGCTATTCCCTAGCGAGGAAGTGACGCATTTACATTCAATTGAAGTGTAGACTAGGAATACATAACACTTCGCAAATCATATTATATCTTACCATGAAACATAGAAATGAGATGCGATATCGCGTTTTAAGAAGCAGCAGAAATCCATTGCTACGATACGTAGACATCTGCAAACGCTATTTCCTTTCACGGAAGTGTCGCATTTACATTCATTTGAAGTGTAGAAGAGGAATACATGACACTTCGCAAATCATATTATATCTTACCATGAAACATAGAAATGAGATGCGATATCGCGTTTTAAGAAGCATTAGAACACTATTGCTACGATAGGTAGACATTTGCAAACGCTATTTCCATGCAAGGAAGTGTTGCATTTACATTCATTTGAAGTGTAGACGAGGAATACATGACACTTCGCAAATCATATTATATCTTACCATGAAACATAGAAATGAGATGCGATATCGCGTTTTAAGAAGCATTAGAACACTATTGCTACGATAGGTAGACATTTGCAAACGCTATTTCCTTGCAAGGAAGTGTCGCATTTACATTCAATTGAAGTGTAGACAAGGAATACATAACACTTCGCAAATCATATTATATCTTACCATGAAACATAGAAATGGGATGCGATATCGCGTTTTAAGAAGCAGCAGAAATCCATTGCTACGATACGTAGACATCTGCAAATGCTATTTCCTTGCAGGGAAGTGTCGCATTTACATTCAGTTGAAGTGTAGAAGAGGAATACATGACACTTCGCAAATCATATTATATCTTACCATGAAACATAGAAATGAGATGCGATATCGCGTTTTAAGAAGCATCAGAACACTATTGCTACGATAGGTAGACATTTGCAAACGCTATTTCCTTGCAAGGAAGTGTCGCATTTACATTCATTTGAAGTGTAGACGAGGAATACATGACACTTCGCAAATCATATTATATCTTACCATGAAACATAGAAATGAGATGCGATATCGCGTTTTAAGAATCATAAGAACTCTATTGCTACGATACGTAGACATCTGCAAACGCTATTTCCTTGCAACGAAGTGTCGCATTTACATTCAGTTGATGTGTTGATGAGGAATACATAACACTTCGCAAATCATATTATATCTTACCATGAAACATAGAAATGAGATGCGATATCGCGTTTTAGGAAGCATTAGAACTCTATTGCTACGATACGTAGACATCTGCAAACGCTATTTCCTTGCAAGGAAGTGTCGCATTTACATTCATTTGAAGTGTGGACGAGGAATACATGACACTTCGCAAATCATATTATATCTTACCATGAAACATAGAAATGAGATGCGACATCGCGTTCTAAGAAGCATTAGAACACTACTGCTACGATAGGTAGACATTTGCAAACGCTATTTCCTTGCAAGGAAGTGTCGCATTTACATTCATTTGAAGTGTATACGAGGGATACATAACACTTCGCAAATCATATTATATCTTACCGTGAAACATAGAAATGAGATGCGATATCGCGTTTTAAGAAGAATTAGAACTCTATTGCTACGATACCTAGACATCTGCAAACGCTATTTCCTTGCAGGGAAGTGTCGCATTTACATTCATTTGAAGTGTAAACGAGGAATACATGACACTCCGCAAATCATATTATATCTTACCATGAAACATAGAAATGAGATGCGATATCGCGTTTTAAGAAGCAGCAGAAATCCATTGCTACGATACGTAGACATCTGCAAATGCTATTTCCTTGCAAGAAAGTGTCGCATTTACATTCATTTGATGTGTAGACTAGGTATAAATAACACTTCGCAAATCATATTATATCTTAACATGAAACATAGAAATTAGATGCGATATCGCGTTTTAAGAAGCATTAGAACACTATTGCTACGATAGGTAGACATTTCCAAACGCTATTTCCTTGCAAGGAAGTGTCGCATTTACATTCATTTGAAGTGTAGACTAGGAACACATAACACTTCGCAAATCATATTATATCTTACCATGAAACATAGAAATGAGATGCGATATCGCGTTTTAAGAATCATAAGAACACTATTGCTACGATACGTAGACATCTGCAAACGCTATTTCCTTGCAAGAAAGCGTCGCATTTACTTTCATTTGAATCGTAGACGAGGAATGCATAACACTTCGCAATGAATATTATATCTTATCTTGAAACTTAGATATGAGATGCGATATCGCGTTTTAAGAATCATATGAACTCTATTGCTACGATACGTAGACATCTGCAATCGCTATTTCCTTGGAAGGAAGTGTCGCATTTACATTCATTTGAAGTGCAAACGAGGAATACATGACACTTCGCAAATCATATTATATCTTACCATGAAACATAGAAATGTGATGCAATATCGCGTTTTAAGAAGCATTAGAACACTATTGCTACGATAGGTAGACATTTCCAAACGCTATTTCCTTGCAAGGAAGTGTCGCATTTACATTCATTTGAAGTGTAGACGAGGAATACATAACACTTCGCAAATCATATTATATCTTACCATGAAACATAGAAATGTGATGCGATATCGCGTTTTAAGAAGCATTAGAACTCTATTTCTACGATACCTAGACATCAGCAGACGCTATTTCCTAGCAAGGAGGTGTCGCATTTACATTCATTTGAAGTGTGGACGAGGAATACATGACACTTCGCAAATCATATTATATCTTACCATGAAACATGGAAATGAGGTGCGATATCGCGTTTTAAGAAGCATCAGAAATCCATTGCTACGATACGTAGACATCTGCAAACGCTATTTCCTTGCAAGAAAGTGTCGCCTTTACTTTCATTTGATTCGTAGACGAGGAATGCATAACACTTCGCAATGAATATTATATCTTATCTTGAAACATAGATATGAGATGCGATATCGCGTTTTAAGAATCATATGAACTCTATTTCTACGATACGTAGACATCTGCAAATGCTATTTCCTTGCAAGAAAGTGTCGCATTTACATTCATTTGATGTGTAGACGAGGTATAAATAACACTTCGCAAATCATATTATATCTTAACATGAAACATAGAAATGAGATGCGATATCGCGTTTTAGGAAGCATTAGAACACTATTGCTACGATAGGTAGACATTTCCAAACGCTATTTCCTTGCAAGGAAGTGTCGCATTTACATTCATTTGAAGTGTAGACTAGGAACACATAACACTTCCCAAATCATATTATATCTTACCATGAAACATAGAAATGAGATGCGATATCGCGTTTTAAGAATCATAAGAACACTATTGCTACGATACGTAGACATCTGCAAACGCTATTTCCTTGCAAGAAAGCGTCGCATTTACTTTCATTTGAATCGTAGACGAGGAATGCATAACACTTCGCAATGAATATTATATCTTATCTTGAAACTTAGATATGAGATGCGATATCGCGTTTTAAGAATCATATGAACTCTATTGCTACGATACGTAGACATCTGCAATCGCTATTTCCTTGGAAGGAAGTGTCGCATTTACATTCATTTGAAGTGCAAACGAGGAATACATGACACTTCGCAAATCATATTATATCTTACCATGAAACATAGAAATGTGATGCAATATCGCGTTTTAAGAAGCATTAGAACACTATTGCTACGATAGGTAGACATTTCCAAACGCTATTTCCTTGCAAGGTAGTGTCGCATTTACATTCATTTGAAGTGTAGACGAGGAATACATAACACTTCGCAAATCATATTATATCTTACCATGAAACATAGAAATGTGATGCGATATCGCGTTTTAAGAAGCATTAGAACTCTATTTCTACGATACCTAGACATCAGCAGACGCTATTTCCTAGCAAGGAGGTGTCGCATTTACATTCATTTGAAGTGTGGACGAGGAATACATGACACTTCGCAAATCATATTATATCTTACCATGAAACATGGAAATGAGGTGCGATATCGCGTTTTAAGAAGCATCAGAAATCCATTGCTACGATACGTAGACATCTGCAAACGCTATTTCCTTGGAAGAAAGTGTCGCCTTTACTTTCATTTGATTCGTAGACGAGGAATGCATAACACTTCGCAATGAATATTATATCTTATCTTGAAACATAGATATGAGATGCGATATCGCGTTTTAAGAATCATATGAACTCTATTTCTACGATACGTAGACATCTGTAATCGCTATTTCCTTGCAAGGAAGTGTCGCATTTACTTTCATTTGAATCGTAGACGAGGAATGCATAACACTTCGCAATGAATATTATATCTTATCATGAAACGTAGATATGAGATGCAATATCTCGTTTTAAGAAGAGTTTGAAATCTATTGCTTCGATACGTAGACATCTGCAAACGCTATTTCCTTGCAAGGAAGTGTCGCATTTACATTCATTTGAAGTGTAGACGAGGAATGCATAACACTTCGCAAATCATATTCTATCTTACCATGAAACATAGAAATGAGATGCGATATCGCGTTTTAAGAATCATGAGAACTCTATTGCTACGATACGTAGACATCTGCAAACGCTATTTCCTTGCAAGGTAGTGTCGCGTTTACATTCATTTGAAGTGTAGACGATGAATACATGACACTCCGCAAATCATATTATATCTTACCATGAAACATAGAAATGAGATGCGATAAAGCGTTTTAAGAAGCAGCAGAAATCCATTGCTACGATACGTAGACATCTGCAAACGCTACTTCCTTGCAAGGAAGTGTCGCATTTACATTCATTTGAAGTGTAGAAGAGGAATACATGACACTTCGCAAATCATATTATATCTTACCATGAAACATAGAAATGAGATGCGATATCGCGTTTTGAGAAGCATTAGAACACTATTGCTACGATAGGTAGACATTTGCAAACGCTATTTCCTTGCAGGGAAGTGTCGCATTTACATTCATTTGAAGTGTAAACGAGGAATACATGACACTCCGCAAATCATATTATATCTTACCATGAAACATAGAAATGAGATGCGATATCGCGTTTTAAGAAGCAGCAGAAATCCATTGCTACGATACGTAGACATCTGCAAATGCTATTTCCTTGCAAGAAAGTGTCGCATTTACATTCATTTGATGTGTAGACGAGGTATAAATAACACTTCGCAAATCATATTATATCTTACCATGAAACATAGAAATGAGATGCGATATCGCGTTTTAAGAAGCATTAGAACACTATTGCTACGATAGGTAGACATTTCCAAACGCTATTTCCTTGCAAGGAAGTGTCGCATTTACATTCATTTGAAGTGTAGACTAGGAACACATAACACTTCGCAAATCATATTATATCTTACCATGAAACATAGAAATGAGATGCGATATCGCGTTTTAAGAATCATAAGAACACTATTGCTACGATACGTAGACATCTGCAAACGCTATTTCCTTGCAAGAAAGCGTCGCATTTACTTTCATTTGAATCGTAGACGAGGAATGCATAACACTTCGCAATGAATATTATATCTTATCTTGAAACTTAGATATGAGATGCGATATCGCGTTTTAAGAATCATATGAACACTATTGCTACGATACGTAGACATCTGCAATCGCTATTTCCTTGGAAGGAAGTGTCGCATTTACATTCATTTGAAGTGCAAACGAGGAATACATGACACTTCGCAAATCATATTATATCTTACCATGAAACATAGAAATGTGATGCAATATCGCGTTTTAAGAAGCATTAGAACACTATTGCTACGATAGGTAGACATTTCCAAACGCTATTTCCTTGCAAGGTAGTGTCGCATTTACATTCATTTGAAGTGTAGACGAGGAATACATAACACTTCGCAAATCATATTATATCTTACCATGAAACATAGAAATGTGATGCGATATCGCGTTTTAAGAAGCATTAGAACTCTATTTCTACGATACCTAGACATCAGCAGACGCTATTTCCTAGCAAGGAGGTGTCGCATTTACATTCATTTGAAGTGTGGACGAGGAATACATGACACTTCGCAAATCATATTATATCTTACCATGAAACATGGAAATGAGGTGCGATATCGCGTTTTAAGAAGCATCAGAAATCCATTGCTACGATACGTAGACATCTGCAAACGCTATTTCCTTGCAAGAAAGTGTCGCCTTTACTTTCATTTGATTCGTAGACGAGGAATGCATAACACTTCGCAATGAATATTATATCTTATCTTGAAACATAGATATGAGATGCGATATCGCGTTTTAAGAATCATATGAACTCTATTTCTACGATACGTAGACATCTGCAATCGCTATTTCCTTGCAAGGAAGTGTCGCATTTACTTTCATTTGAATCGTAGACGAGGAATGCATAACACTTCGCAATGAATATTATATCTTATCATGAAACGTAGATATGAGATGCAATATCTCGTTTTAAGAAGAGTTTGAAATCTATTGCTTCGATACGTAGACATCTGCAAACGCTATTTCCTTGCAAGGAAGTGTCGCATTTACATTCATTTGAAGTGTAGACGAGGAATACATAACACTTCGCAAATCATATTATATCTTACCATGAAACATAGAAATGTGATGCGATATCGCGTTTTAAGAAGCATTAGAACTCTATTTCTACGATACCTAGACATCAGCAGACGCTATTTCCTAGCAAGGAGGTGTCGCATTTACATTCATTTGAAGTGTGGACGAGGAATACATGACACTTCGCAAATCATATTATATCTTACCATGAAACATGGAAATGAGGTGCGATATCGCGTTTTAAGAAGCATCAGAAATCCATTGCTACGATACGTAGACATCTGCAAACGCTATTTCCTTGCAAGAAAGTGTCGCCTTTACTTTCATTTGATTCGTAGACGAGGAATGCATAACACTTCGCAATGAATATTATATATTATCTTGAAACATAGATATGAGATGCGATATCGCGTTTTAAGAATCATATGAACTCTATTTCTACGATACGTAGACATCTGCAAATGCTATTTCCTTGCAAGAAAGTGTCGCATTTACATTCATTTGATGTGTAGACGAGGTATAAATAACACTTCGCAAATCATATTATATCTTAACATGAAACATAGAAATGAGATGCGATATCGCGTTTTAAGAAGCATTAGAACACTATTGCTACGATAGGTAGACATTTCCAAACGCTATTTCCTTGCAAGGAAGTGTCGCATTTACATTCATTTGAAGTGTAGACTAGGAACACATAACACTTCGCAAATCATATTATATCTTACCATGAAACATAGAAATGAGATGCGATATCGCGTTTTAAGAATCATAAGAACACTATTGCTACGATACGTAGACATCTGCAAACGCTATTTCCTTGCAAGAAAGCGTCGCATTTACTTTCATTTGAATCGTAGACGAGGAATGCATAACACTTCGCAATGAATATTATATCTTATCTTGAAACTTAGATATGGGATGCGATATCGCGTTTTAAGAATCATATGAACTCTATTGCTACGATACGTAGACATCTGCAATCGCTATTTCCTTGGAAGGAAGTGTCGCATTTACATTCATTTGAAGTGCAAACGAGGAATACATGACACTTCGCAAATCATATTATATCTTACCATGAAACATAGAAATGTGATGCAATATCGCGTTTTAAGAAGCATTAGAACACTATTGCTACGATAGGTAGACATTTCCAAACGCTATTTCCTTGCAAGGAAGTGTCGCATTTACATTCATTTGAAGTGTAGACGAGGAATACATAACACTTCGCAAATCATATTATATCTTACCATGAAACATAGAAATGTGATGCGATATCGCGTTTTAAGAAGCATTAGAACTCTATTTCTACGATACCTAGACATCAGCAGACGCTATTTCCTAGCAAGGAGGTGTCGCATTTACATTCATTTGAAGTGTGGACGAGGAATACATGACACTTCGCAAATCATATTATATCTTACCATGAAACATGGAAATGAGGTGCGATATCGCGTTTTAAGAAGCATCAGAAATCCATTGCTACGATACGTAGACATCTGCAAACGCTATTTCCTTGGAAGAAAGTGTCGCCTTTACTTTCATTTGATTCGTAGACGAGGAATGCATAACACTTCGCAATGAATATTATATCTTATCTTGAAACATAGATATGAGATGCGATATCGCGTTTTAAGAATCATATGAACTCTATTTCTACGATACGTAGACATCTGTAATCGCTATTTCCTTGCAAGGAAGTGTCGCATTTACTTTCATTTGAATCGTAGACGAGGAATGCATAACACTTCGCAATGAATATTATATCTTATCATGAAACGTAGATATGAGATGCAATATCTCGTTTTAAGAAGAGTTTGAAATCTATTGCTTCGATACGTAGACATCTGCAAACGCTATTTCCTTGCAAGGAAGTGTCGCATTTACATTCATTTGAAGTGTAGACGAGGAATGCATAACACTTCGCAAATCATATTCTATCTTACCATGAAACATAGAAATGAGATGCGATATCGCGTTTTAAGAATCATGAGAACTCTATTGCTACGATACGTAGACATCTGCAAACGCTATTTCCTTGCAAGGTAGTGTCGCGTTTACATTCATTTGAAGTGTAGACGATGAATACATGACACTCCGCAAATCATATTATATCTTACCATGAAACATAGAAATGAGATGCGATAAAGCGTTTTAAGAAGCAGCAGAAATCCATTGCTACGATACGTAGACATCTGCAAACGCTACTTCCTTGCAAGGAAGTGTCGCATTTACATTCATTTGAAGTGTAGAAGAGGAATACATGACACTTCGCAAATCATATTATATCTTACCATGAAACATAGAAATGAGATGCGATATCGCGTTTTGAGAAGCATTAGAACACTATTGCTACGATAGGTAGACATTTGCAAACGCTATTTCCTTGCAGGGAAGTGTCGCATTTACATTCATTTGTAGTGTAAACGAGGAATACATGACACTCCGCAAATCATATTATATCTTACCATGAAACATAGAAATGAGATGCGATATCGCGTTTTAAGAAGCAGCAGAAATCCATTGCTACGATACGTAGACATCTGCAAATGCTATTTCCTTGCAAGAAAGTGTCGCATTTACATTCATTTGATGTGTAGACGAGGTATAAATAACACTTCGCAAATCATATTATATCTTACCATGAAACATAGAAATGAGATGCGATATCGCGTTTTAAGAAGCATTAGAACACTATTGCTACGATAGGTAGACATTTCCAAACGCTATTTCCTTGCAAGGAAGTGTCGCATTTACATTCATTTGAAGTGTAGACTAGGAACACATAACACTTCGCAAATCATATTATATCTTACCATGAAACATAGAAATGAGATGCGATATCGCGTTTTAAGAATCATAAGAACACTATTGCTACGATACGTAGACATCTGCAAACGCTATTTCCTTGCAAGAAAGCGTCGCATTTACTTTCATTTGAATCGTAGACGAGGAATGCATAACACTTCGCAATGAATATTATATCTTATCTTGAAACTTAGATATGAGATGCGATATCGCGTTTTAAGAATCATATGAACACTATTGCTACGATACGTAGACATCTGCAATCGCTATTTCCTTGGAAGGAAGTGTCGCATTTACATTCATTTGAAGTGCAAACGAGGAATACATGACACTTCGCAAATCATATTATATCTTACCATGAAACATAGAAATGTGATGCAATATCGCGTTTTATGAAGCATTAGAACACTATTGCTACGATAGGTAGACATTTCCAAACGCTATTTCCTTGCAAGGTAGTGTCGCATTTACATTCATTTGAAGTGTAGACGAGGAATACATAACACTTCGCAAATCATATTATATCTTACCATGAAACATAGAAATGTGATGCGATATCGCGTTTTAAGAAGCATTAGAACTCTATTTCTACGATACCTAGACATCAGCAGACGCTATTTCCTAGCAAGGAGGTGTCGCATTTACATTCATTTGAAGTGTGGACGAGGAATACATGACACTTCGCAAATCATATTATATCTTACCATGAAACATGGAAATGAGGTGCGATATCGCGTTTTAAGAAGCATCAGAAATCCATTGCTACGATACGTAGACATCTGCAAACGCTATTTCCTTGCAAGAAAGTGTCGCCTTTACTTTCATTTGATTCGTAGACGAGGAATGCATAACACTTCGCAATGAATATTATATCTTATCTTGAAACATAGATATGAGATGCGATATCGCGTTTTAAGAATCATATGAACTCTATTTCTACGATACGTAGACATCTGCAATCGCTATTTCCTTGCAAGGAAGTGTCGCATTTACTTTCATTTGAATCGTAGACGAGGAATGCATAACACTTCGCAATGAATATTATATCTTATCATGAAACGTAGATATGAGATGCAATATCTCGTTTTAAGAAGAGTTTGAAATCTATTGCTTCGATACGTAGACATCTGCAAACGCTATTTCCTTGCAAGGAAGTGTCGCATTTACATTCATTTGAAGTGTAGACGAGGAATGCATAACACTTCGCAAATCATATTCTATCTTACCATGAAACATAGAAATGAGATGCGATATCGCGTTTTAAGAATCATGAGAACTCTATTGCTACGATACGTAGACATCTGCAAACGCTATTTCCTTGCAAGGAAGTGTCGCGTTTACATTCATTTGAAGTGTAGACGATGAATACATGACACTCCGCAAATCATATTATATCTTACCATGAAACATAGAAATGAGATGCGATAAAGCGTTTTAAGAAGCAGCAGAAATCCATTGCTACGATACGTAGACATCTGCAAACGCTACTTCCTTGCAAGGAAGTGTCGCATTTACATTTATTTGAAGTGTAGAAGAGGAATACATGACACTTCGCAAATCATATTATATCTTACCATGAAACATAGAAATGAGATGCGATATCGCGTTTTGAGAAGCATTAGAACACTATTGCTACGATAGGTAGACATTTGCAAACGCTATTTCCTTGCAAGGAAGTGTCGCATTTACATTCATTTGAAGTGTAGGCGAGGAATACATGACACTTCGCAAATCATATTATATCTTACCATGAAACATAGAAATGTGATGCGATATCGCGTTTTTAGAATCATAAGAACTCTATTGCTACGATACGTAGACATCTGCAAACGCTATTTTCTTGCAAAGAAGTGTCGCACTTACATTCATTTGAAGTGTAGACGAGGAATACACAACACTTCGCAAATCATATTATATCTTACCATGAAACATAGAAATGAGATGCGATATCGCGTTTTGAGAAGCATTAGAACACTATTGCTACGATAGGTAGACATTTCTAAACGCTATTTCCTTGCAAGGAAGTGTCGCATTTACTTTCATTTGAATCGTAGACGAGGAATGCATAACACTTCGCAATGAATATTATATCTTATCTTGAAACTTAGATATGAGATGCGATATCGCGTTTTAAGAATCATATGAACTCTATTGCTACGATACGTAGACATCTGCAATCGCTATTTCCTTGGAAGGAAGTGTCGCATTTACATTCATTTGAAGTGCAAACGAGGAATACATGACACTTCGCAAATCATATTATATCTTACCATGAAACATAGAAATGTGATGCAATATCGCGTTTTAAGAAGCATTAGAACACTATTGCTACGATAGGTAGACATTTCCAAACGCTATTTCCTTGCAAGGAAGTGTCGCATTTACATTCATTTGAAGTGTAGACGAGGAATACATAACACTTCGCAAATCATATTATATCTTACCATGAAACATAGAAATGTGATGCGATATCGCGTTTTAAGAAGCATTAGAACTCTATTTCTACGATACCTAGACATCAGCAGACGCTATTTCCTAGCAAGGAGGTGTCGCATTTACATTCATTTGAAGTGTGGACGAGGAATACATGACACTTCGCAAATCATATTATATCTTACCATGAAACATGGAAATGAGGTGCGATATCGCGTTTTAAGAAGCATCAGAAATCCATTGCTACGATACGTAGACATCTGCAAACGCTATTTCCTTGCAAGAAAGTGTCGCCTTTACTTTCATTTGATTCGTAGACGAGGAATGCATAACACTTCGCAATGAATATTATATCTTATCTTGAAACATAGATATGAGATGCGATATCGCGTTTTAAGAATCATATGAACTCTATTTCTACGATACGTAGACATCTGCAATCGCTATTTCCTTGCTAGGAAGTGTCGCATTTACTTTCATTTGAATCGTAGACGAGGAATGCATAACACTTCGCAATGAATATTATATCTTATCATGAAACGTAGATATGAGATGCAATATCTCGTTTTAAGAAGAGTTTGAAATCTATTGCTTCGATACGTAGACATCTGCAAACGCTATTTCCTTGCAAGGAAGTGTCGCATTTACATTCATTTGAAGTGTAGACGAGGAATGCATAACACTTCGCAAATCATATTCTATCTTACCATGAAACATAGAAATGAGATGCGATATCGCGTTTTAAGAATCATGAGAACTCTATTGCTACGATACGTAGACATCTGCAAACGCTATTTCCTTGCAAGGAAGTGTCGCGTTTACATTCATTTGAAGTGTAGACGATGAATACATGACACTCCGCAAATCATATTATATCTTACCATGAAACATAGAAATGAGATGCGATAAAGCGTTTTAAGAAGCAGCAGAAATCCATTGCTACGATACGTAGACATCTGCAAACGCTACTTCCTTGCAAGGAAGTGTCGCATTTACATTCATTTGAAGTGTAGAAGAGGAATACATGACACTTCGCAAATCATATTATATCTTACCATGAAACATAGAAATGAGATGCGATATCGCGTTTTGAGAAGCATTAGAACACTATTGCTACGATAGGTAGACATTTGCAAACGCTATTTCCTTGCAAGGAAGTGTCGCATTTACATTCATTTGAAGTGTAGACGAGGAATACATGACACTTCGCAAATCATATTATATCTTACCATGAAACATAGAAATGTGATGCGATATCGCGTTTTTAGAATCATAAGAACTCTATTGCTACGATACGTAGACATCTGCAAACGCTATTTTCTTGCAAAGAAGTGTCGCACTTACATTCATTTGAAGTGTAGACGAGGAATACACAACACTTCGCAAATCATATTATATCTTACCATGAAACATAGAAATGAGATGCGATATCGCGTTTTGAGAAGCATTAGAACACTATTGCTACGATAGGTAGACATTTCTAAACGCTATTTCCTTGCAAGGAAGTGTCGCATTTACATTCATTTGAAGTGTAGACGAGGAATACATGACACTTCGCAAATCATATTATATCTTACCATGAAACATAGATATGAGATGCGATATCGCGTTTTGAGAAGCATTAGAACACTATTGCTACGATAGGTAGACATTTGCAAACGCTATTTCCTTGCAAGGAAGTGTCGCATTTACATTCAATTGAAGTGTAGACTAGGAATACATAACACTTCGCAAATCATATTATATCCTACCATGAAACATAGAAATGAGATGCGATATCGCGTTTAAGAAGCAGCAGAAATCCATTGCTACGATACGTAGACATCTGCAAATGCTATTTCCTTGCAAGAAAGTGTCGCATTTACATTCATTTGAAGTGTAGACGAGGAATACATAACACTTCGCAAATCATATTATATCTTACAATGAAACATAGAAATGAGATGCGATATCGCGTTTTAAGAAGCATTAGAACTCTATTGCTACGATACGTAGACATCTGCAAACGCTATTTCCTTGCAAGGAAGTGTCGCATTTACATTCATTTGAAGTGTAGACGAGGAATACATGACACTTCGCAAATCATATTATATCTTACCATGAAACATAGAAATGTGATGCGATATCGCGTTTTAAGAAGCATTAGAACACTATTGCTACGATAGGTAGACATTTGCAAACGCTATTTCCTTGCAAGGAAGTGTCGCATTTACATTCAATTGAAGTGTAGACTAGGAATACATAACACTTCGCAAATCATATTATATCTTACCATGAAACATAGAAATGAGATGCGATATCGCGTTTTAAGAATCATAAGAACTCTATTGCTACGATACGTAGACATCTGCAAACGCTATTTCCTTGCAAGGAAGTGTCGCATTTACATTCAGTTGATGTGTTGATGAGGAATACATAACACTTCGCAAATCATATTATATCTTACCATGAAACATAGAAATGAGATGCGATATCGCGTTTTAAGAAGCATTAGAACTCTATTGCTACGATACGTAGACATCTGCAAACGCTATTTCCTTGCAAGGAAGTGTCGCATTTACATTCATTTGAAGTGTGGACGAGGAATACATGACACTTCGCAAATCATATTATATCTTACCATGAAACATAGAAATGAGATGCGACATCGCGTTCTAAGAAGCATTAGAACACTACTGCTACGATAGGTAGACATTTGCAAACGCTATTTCCTTGCAAGGAAGTGTCCCATTTACATTCATTTGAAGTGTATACGAGGGATACATAACACTTCGCAAATCATATTATATCTTACCGTGAAACATAGAAATGAGATGCGATATCGCGATTTAAGAAGCATTAGAACACTATTGCTACGATAGGTAGACATTTCCAAACGCTATTTCCTTGCAAGGAAGTGTCGCATTTACATTCATTTGAATCGTAGACCAGGAATGCATAACACTTCGCAATGAATATTATATCTTATCATGAAACATAGATATGAGATGCGATATCGCGTTTTAAGAAGCATTAGAACACTATTGCTACGATAAGTAGACATTTGCAAACGCTATTTCCTTGCAAGGAAGTGTCGAATTTACATTCATTTGAAGTGTAGACTAGGAATACATAACACTTCGCAAATCATATTATACCTTACCATGAAACATAGAAATGAGATGCGATATCGCGTTTTAAGAAGCATTAGAAATCTATTGCTACGATACGTAGACATCTGCAAACGCTATTCCCTAGCGAGGAAGTGTCGCATTTACATTTATTTGAAGTGTAGACGACGGATACATAACACTTCGCAAATCATATTATACCTTACCATGAAACATAGAAATGAGATGCGATATCGCGTTTTAAGAATCATAAGAACTCTATTGCTACGATAGGTAGACATTTGCAAACACTATTTCCTTGCAAGGAAGTGTCGCATTTACATTCATTTGAAGTGTAGACTAGGAACACATAACACTTCGCAAACCATATTATATCTTACCATGAAACATAGAAATGAGATGCGATATCGCGTTTTAAGAATCATAAGAACTCTATTGCTACGATACGTAGACATCTGCAAACGCTATTTCCTTGCAAGAAAGCGTCGCATTTACTTTCATTTGAATCGTAGGCGAGGAATGCATAACACTTCGCAATGAATATTATATCTTATCTTGAAGCATAGATATGAGATGCGATATCGCGTTTTAAGAATCATATGAACTCTATTGCTACGATACGTAGACATCTGCAATCGCTATTTCCTTGGAAGGAAGTGTCGCATTTACATTCATTTGAAGTGTAAACGAGGAATACATGACACTTCGCAAATCATATTATATCTTACCATGAAACATAGAAATGTGATGCGATATCGCGTTTTAAGAAGCATTAGAACTCTATTGCTACGATACGTAGACATCTGCAAACTCTATTTCCTTGCAAGGAAGTGTCGCATTTACATTCATTTGTATCGTAGACGAGGAATGCATAGCACTTCGCAAAGGATATTATATCTTATCATGAAACATAGATATGAGATGCAATATCTCGTTTTAAGAAGCATTTGAACTCTATTCCTTCGATACGTAGACATCTGCAAACGCTATTTCCTTGCAAGGAAGGGTTGCATTTACATTCATTTGAAGTGTAGACGAGGAATACATAACACTTCGCAAATCATATTATATCTTACCATGAAACATAGAAATCAGATGCGATATCGCGTTTTAAGAAGCATTAGAACTCTATTGCTACGATACGTAGACATCTGCAATCGCTATTTCCTTGCAACGAAGTGTCACATTTACTTTCATTTGAATCGTAGACGAGGAATGCATAACACTTCGCAATGAATATTATATCTTATCTTGAAACATAGATATGAGATGCGATATCGCGTTTTAAGGATCATATGAACTCTATTGCTACGATACGTAGACATCTGCAATCGCTATTTCCTTGCAAAGAAGTGTCGCATTTACTTTCATTTGAATCGTAGACGAGGAATGCATAACACTTCGCAATGAATATTATATCTTATCATGAAACGTAGATATGACAGGCAATATCTCGTTTTAAGAAGCATTTGAAATCTGTTGCTTCGATACGCAGACATCTGCAAACGCTATTTCCTTGCAAGGAAGTGTCGCATTTACATTCATTTGAAGTGTAGACGAGGAATACATAACACTTCGCAAATCATATTATATCTTACCATGAAACATAGAAATGTGATGCGATATCGCGTTTTAAGAAGCATTAGAACTCTATTTCTACGATACCTAGACATCTGCAGACGTTATTTCCTAGCAAGGAAGTGTCGCATTTACATTCATTTGAAGTGTGGACGAGGAATACATGACACTTCGCAAATCATATTATATCTTACCATGAAACATAGAAATGAGATGCGATATCGCGTTTTAAGAAGCATCAGAAATCCATTGCTACGATACGTAGACATCTGCAAACGCTATTTCCTTGCAAGAAAGTGTCGCATTTACATTAATTTGAAGTGTAGACGAGGAATACATAACACTTCGCAAATCATATTATACCTTACCATGAAACATAGAAATGAGATGCGATATCGCGTTTTAAGAAGCATTAGAAATCTATTGCTACGATACGTAGACATCTGCAAACGCTATTCCCTAGCGAGGAAGTGTCGCATTTACATTTATTTGAAGTGTAGACGACGGATACATAACACTTCGCAAATCATATTATACCTTACCATGAAACATAGAAATGAGATGCGATATCGCGTTTTAAGAATCATAAGAACTCTATTGCTACGATAGGTAGACATTTGCAAACACTATTTCCTTGCAAGGAAGTGTCGCATTTACATTCATTTGAAGTGTAGACTAGGAACACATAACACTTCGCAAACCATATTATATCTTACCATGAAACATAGAAATGAGATGCGATATCGCGTTTTAAGAATCATAAGAACTCTATTGCTACGATACGTAGACATCTGCAAACGCTATTTCCTTGCAAGAAAGCGTCGCATTTACTTTCATTTGAATCGTAGGCGAGGAATGCATAACACTTCGCAATGAATATTATATCTTATCTTGAAGCATAGATATGAGATGCGATATCGCGTTTTAAGAATCATATGAACTCTATTGCTACGATACGTAGACATCTGCAATCGCTATTTCCTTGGAAGGAAGTGTCGCATTTACATTCATTTGAAGTGTAAACGAGGAATACATGACACTTCGCAAATCATATTATATCTTACCATGAAACATAGAAATGTGATGCGATATCGCGTTTTAAGAAGCATTAGAACTCTATTGCTACGATACGTAGACATCTGCAAACTCTATTTCCTTGCAAGGAAGTGTCGCATTTACATTCATTTGTATCGTAGACGAGGAATGCATAGCACTTCGCAAAGGATATTATATCTTATCATGAAACATAGATATGAGATGCAATATCTCGTTTTAAGAAGCATTAGAACACTATTGCTACGATAGGTAGACATTTGCAAACGCTATTTCCTTGCAAGGAAGTGTCGCATTTACATTCAATTGAAGTGTAGACTAGGAATACATAACACTTCGCAAATTATATTATATCTTACCATGAAACATAGAAATGAGATGCGATATCGCGTTTTAAGAAGCAGCAGAAATCCATTGCTACGATACGTAGACATCTGCAAATGCTATTTCCTTGCAAGAAAGTGTCGCATTTACATTCATTTGATGTGTAGACGAGGAATACATAACACTTCGCAAATCATATTATATCTTACCATGAAACATAGAAATGTGATGCGATATCGCGTTTTAAGAATCATAAGAACTCTATTGCTACGATACGTAGACATCTGCAAACGCTATTTCCTTGCAAAGAAATGTCGCATTTACATTCATTTGAAGTGTAGACGAGGAATACATAACACTTCGCAAATCATATTATATCTTACCATGAAACATAGAAATGAGATGCGACATCGCGTTCTAAGAAGCATTAGAACACTACTGCTACGATACCTAGACATCTGCAGACGCTATTTCCTAGCAAGGAAGTGTCGCATTTACATTCATTTGAAGTGTACCCGAGGAATACATGACACTTCGCAAATCATATAATTTCCTACCATGAAACGTAGAAATGAGATGCGATATCGCGTTTTAAGAATCACAAGAACTCTATTGCTACGATACGTAGACATCTGCAAACGCTATTTCCTTGCAAGAAAGTGTCGCATTTACTTTCATTTGAATCGTAGACGAGGAATGCATAACGCTTCGCAATGAATATTATATCTTATCTTGAAACATAGATATGAGATGCGATATCGCGTTTTAAGAATCAGATGAACTCTATTGCTACGATACGTAGACATCTGCAGTCGCTATTTCCTTGCAAGGAAGTGCCGCATTTACATTCATTTGAAGTGTAAACGAGAAATACATGACACTTCGCAAATCATATTATATCTTACCATGAAACATAGAAATGTGATGCGATATCGCGTTTTAAGAAGCATTAGAACTCTATTGCTACGATAGGTAGACATCTGCAAACGCTATTTCCTTGCAAGGAAGTGTCGCATATACATTCATTTGAAGTGTAGACGAGGAATACATAACACTTCGCAAATCATATTATATCTTACCATGAAACATAGAAATGAGAAGCGATATCGCGTTTTAAGATGCATTAGAACAATATTGCTACGATAGGTAGACATTTGCAAACGCTATTTCCTTGCAAGGAAGTGTCGCATTTACATTCATTTGAAGTGTAGACGAGGAATACATGACACTTCGCAATGAATATTATATCTTATCTTGAAACATAGATATGAGATGCGATATCGCGTTCTAAGAATCATATGAAATCTATTGCTACGATACGTAGACATCTGCAATCGCTACTTCCTTGCAAGGAAGTGTCGCATTTACATTCATTTGAAGTGTAAACGAGGAATACATGACACTTCGCAAATCATATTATATCTTACCATGAAACATAGAAATGTGATGCGATATCGCGTTTTAAGAAGCATTAGAACTCTATTGCTACGATACGTAGACATCTGCAAACGCTATTTCCTTGCAAGGAAGTGTCGCATATACATTCATTTGAAGTGTAGACGAGGAATACATAACACTTCGCAAATCATATTATATCTTACCATGAAACATAGAAATGAGAAGCGATATCGCGTTTTAAGAAGCATTAGAACACTACTGCTACGATAGGTAGGCAATTGCAAACGCTATTTCCTTGCAAGGAAGTGTCGCATTTACATTCATTTGAATCGTAGAGGAGGAATGCATAGCACTTCGCAAAGAATATTATATCTTATCATGAAACATAGATATGAGATGCAATATCTCGTTTTAAGAAGCATTTGAACTCTATTCCTTCGATACGTAGACATCTGCAAACGCTATTTCCTTGCAAGGAAGGGTTGCATTTACATTCATTTGAAGTGTAGACGAGGAATACATAACACTTCGCAAATCATATTATATCTTACCATGAAACATAGAAATCAGATGCGATATCGCGTTTTAAGAAGCATTAGAACTCTATTGCTACGATACGTAGACATCTGCAATCGCTATTTCCTTGCAACGAAGTGTCACATTTACTTTCATTTGAATCGTAGACGAGGAATGCATAACACTTCGCAATGAATATTATATCTTATCTTGAAACATAGATATGAGATGCGATATCGCGTTTTAAGGATCATATGAACTCTATTGCTACGATACGAAGACATCTGCAATCGCTATTTCCTTGCAACGAAGTGTCGCATTTACTTTCATTTGAATCGTAGACGAGGAATGCATAACACTTCGCAATGAATATTATATCTTATCATGAAACGTAGATAAGGGATGCAATATCTCGTTTTAAGAAGCATTTGAAATCTATTGCTTCGATACGTAGACATCTGCAAACGCTATTTCCTTGCAAGGAAGTGTCGCATTTACATTCATTTGAAGTGTAGACGAGGAATACATAACACTTCGCAAATCATATTATATCATACCATGAAACATAGAAATGAGATGCGATATCGCGTTTTAAGAATCATAAGAACTCTATTGCTACGATACGTAGACATCGGCAAACGCTATTTCCTAGCAAGGAAGTGTCGCATTTACATTCATTTGATGTGTAGACGAGGAATACATAACACTTCGCAAATCATATAATATCCTACCATGAAACGTAGAAATGAGATGCGATATCGCGTTTTAAGAATCATAAGAACTCTATTGCTACGATACGTAGACATCTGCAAACGCTATTTCCTTGCAAGGAAGTGTCGCATTTACATTTATTTGAAGTGTAGGAGAGGAATACATGACACTTCGCAAATCATATTATATCATACCATGAAACATAGAAATGAGATGCGATATCGCGTTTTAAGAAGCATTAGAACACTATTGCTACGATAGGTAGACATTTGCAAACGCTATTTCCTTGCAAGGAAGTGTCGCATTTACATTCATTTGAAGTGTAGACGAGGAATACATGACACTTCGCAAATCATATTATGTCTTACCATGAAACACAGAAATGAGATGCGATATCGCGTTTTAAGAAGCATTAGAACACTATTGCTACGATAGGTAGACATTTGCAAACGCTATTTCCTTGCAAGGAAGTGTCGCATTTACATTCATTTGAAGTGTAGACTAGGAATACATAACACTTCGCAAATCATATTATATCTTACCATGAAACATAGAAATGAGTTGCGATATCGCGTTTTAAGAAGCAGCAGAAATCCATTGCTACGATACGTAGACATCTGCAAATGCTATTTCCTTGCAAGAAAGTGTCGCATTTACATTCATTTGAAGTGTAGACGACGGATATATAACACTTCGCAAATCATATTATACCTTACCATGAAACAGAAATGAGATGCGATATCGCGTTTTAAGAATCATAAGAACTCTATTGCTACGATACGTAGACATCTGCAAACGCTATTTCCTTGCAAGGATGTGTCGCATTTACATTCATTTGAATCGTAGAGGAGGAATGCATAGCACTTCGCAAAGAATATTATATCTTATCATGAAACATAGATATGAGATGCAATATCTCGTTTTAAGAAGCATTTGAACTCTATTGCTTCGATACGTAGACATCTGCAAACGCTATTTCCTTGCAAGGAAGTGTCGCATTTACATTCATTTGAAGTGTAGACGAGGAATACATGACACTTCGCAAATCATATTATATCTTACCATGAAAAATAGAAATGAGATGCGATATCGCGTTTTAAGAAGCATTAGAACACTATTGCTACGATAGGTAGACATTTGCAAACGCTATTTCCTTGCAAGGAAGTGTCGCATTTACATTCAATTGAAGTGTAGACTAGGAATACATAACACTTCGCAAATTATATTATATCTTACCATGAAACATAGAAATGAGATGCGATATCGCGTTTTAAGAAGCAGCAGAAATCCATTGCTACGATACGTAGACATCTGCAAATGCTATTTCCTTGCAAGAAAGTGTCGCATTTACATTCATTTGATGTGTAGACGAGGAATACATAACACTTCGCAATCATATTATGTCTTACCATGAAACATAGAAATGTGATGCGATATCGCGTTTTAAGAATCATAAGAACTCTATTGCTACGATACGTAGACATCTGCAAACGCTATTTCCTTGCAAAGAAGTGTCGCATTTACATTCATTTGAAGTGTAGACGAGGAATACACAACACTTCGCAAATCATATTATATCTTACCATGAAACATAGAAACGAGATGCGATATCGCGTTTTAAGAGCATTAGAACTCTATTGCTACGATACGTAGACATCTGCAAACGCTATTTCCCTTGCAAGGAAGTGTTGCATTTACATTCATTTGAATCGTAGACGAGGAATGCGTAACACTTCGCAATGAATATTATATCTTATCATGAAACATAGACATGAGATGCAATATCTCGTTTTAAGAAGCATTTGAACTCTATTGCTACGATACCTAGACATCTGCAAACGCTATTTCCTTGCAGGGAAGTGTCGCATTTACATTCATTTGAAGTGTAGACGAGAATACATGACACTCCGCAAATCATATTATACCCTACCATGAAACATAGAAATGAGATGCGATATCGCGTTTTAAGAAGCAGCAGAAATCCATTGCTACGATACGTAGACATCTGCAAATGCTATTTCCTTGCAAGAAAGTGTCGCATTTACATTCATTTGATGTGTAGACGAGGTATTAATAACACTTGCGCAAATTATATTATATCTTACCATGAAACATAGAAATGAAGATGCGATATCGCGTTTTAAGAACCATTAGAACTTCATTGCTACGATACGTAGACATCTGCAAACGCTATTTCCTTGCAAGGAAGTGTCGCATTTACATTCATTTGAAGTGTAGAAGAGGAATACATGACACTTCGCAAATCATATTATATCTTACCATGAAACATAGAAATGAGATGCGATATCGCGTTTTAAGACGCATTAGAACCTATTGCTACGATAGGTAGACATTTCTAAACGCTTTTTCCTTGCAAGGAAGTGTCGCATTTACATTCATTTGAAGTGTAGACGAGGAATACATGACACTCGCAAATCATATTATATCTTACCATGAAACATAGAAATAAGATGCGATATCGCGTTTTAAGAAGCATAGAACACTATTGCTACGATAGGTAGACATTTGCAAACGCTATTTCCTTGCAAGGAAGTGTCGCATTTACATTCAATTGAAGTGTAGACTAGGAATACATAACACTTCGCAAATCATATTATATCTTACATGAAACATAGAAATGAGATGCGATATCGCGTTTTAAGAAGCAGCAGAAATCCATTGCTACGATACGTAGACATCTGCAAATGCTATTTCCTTGCAAGAAAGTGTCGCATTTACATCCATTTGATGTGTAGACGAGGAATACATAACACTTCGCAAATCATATTATATCTTACCATGAAAACATAGAAATGAGATGCGATATCGCGTTTTAAGAAGCATTAGAACTCGTACTGCTACGATACGTAGACATCTGCAAACGCTATTTCCTTGCAAGGAAGTGTCGCATTTACATTCATTTGAAGTGTAGAAGATGAATACATGACACTTCGCAAATCATATTATATCTTACCATGAAACATAGAAATGAGATGCGATATCGCGTTTTAAGAAGCATTAGAACACTATTGCTACGATAGGTAGACATTTGCAAACGCTATTCCCTTGCAATGAAGTGTCGCATTTACATTCATTTGAAGTGTAGACGAGAATACATGACACTTCGCAAATCATATTATATCTTACCATGAAACATAGAAATGAGATGCGATATCGCGTTTTAAGAAGCATTAGAACAATATTGCTACGATAGGTAGACATTTGCAAACGCTATTTCCTTGCAAGGAAGTGTCGCATTTACATTCAATTGAAGTGTAGACTAGGAATACATAACACTTCGCAAATCATATTATATCTTACCATGAAACATAGAAATGAGATGCGATATCGCGTTTTAAGAAGCAGCAGAAATCCATTGCTACGATACGTAGACATCTGCAAATGCTATTTCCTTGCAAGAAAGTGTCGCATTTACATTCATTTGATGTGTAGACGAGGAATACATAACACTTCGCAAATCATATTATATCTTACCATGAAACATAGAAATGAGATGCGATATCGCGTTTTAAGAAGCATTAGAACACTATTGCTACGATAGGTAGACATTTGCAAACGCTATTTCCTTGCAAGGAAGTGTCGCATTTACATTCATTTGAAGTGTAGACGAGGAATACATGACACTTCGCAAATCATATTATATCTTACCATGAAACATAGAAATGAGGTGCGATATCGCGTTTTAAGAAGCATTAGAACACTATTGCTACGATAGGTAGACATTTGCAAACGCTATTTCCTTGCAAGGAAGTGTCGCATTTACATTCAATTGAAGTGTAGACTAGGAATACATAACACTTCGCAAATCATATTATATCTTACCATGAAACATAGAAATGAGATGCGATATCGCGTTTTAAGAAGCAGCAGAAATCCATTGCTACGATACGTAGACATCTGCAAATGCTATTTCCTTGCAAGAAAGTGTCGCATTTACATTCATTTGATGTGTAGACGAGGAATACATAACACTTCGCAAATCATATTATATCTTACCATGAAACATAGAAATGTGATGCGATATCGCTTTTTAAGAATCATATGAACTCTATTGCTACGATACGTAGAGATCTGCAAACGCTATTTCCTTGCAAAGAAGTGTCGCATTTACATTCATTTGAAGTGTAGACGAGGAATACACAACACTTCGCAAATCATATTATATCTTACCATGAAACATAGAAACGAGATGCGATATCGCGTTTTAAGAAGCATTAGAACTCTATTGCTACGATACGTAGACATCTGCAAACGCTATTTCCTTGCAAGGAAGTGTTGCATTTACATTCATTTGAATCGTAGACGAGGAATGCATAACACTTCGCAATGAATATTATATCTGATCATGAAACATAAATATGAGGTGCAATATCACGTTTTAAGAAGCATTTGAACTCTATTGCTTCGATACGTAGACATCTGCAAACGCTATTTCCTTGCAAGGAAGTGTCGCATTTACATTCATTTGAAGTGTAATCGAGGAATACATGACACTTCGCAAATCATATTATATCTTACCATGAAACATAGAAATGAGATGCGATATCGCGTTTTAAGAAGCATTAGAAAACTATTGCTACGATAGGTAGACAATTGCAAGCGCTATTTCCTTGCAAGGAAGTGTCGCATTTACATTCATTTTATGTGTAGACGAGGAATACATAACACTTCGCAAATCATATTATATCTTACCATGAAACATAGAAATGAGATGCAATATCTCGTTTTAAGAAGCATTTGAAATCTATTGCTTCGATACGTAGACATCTGCAAACGCTATTTCCTTGCAAGGAAGTGTCGCATTTACATTCATTTGAAGTGTAGACGAGGAATACATAACACTTCGCAAATCATATTATATCTTACCATGAAACATAGAAATGAGATGCGATATAGCGCTTTAAGAATCATATGAACCCTATTGCCACAATACGTAGACATCTGCAAACGCTATTTCCTAGCAAGGCAGTGTCGCATTTACATTCATTTGATGTGTAGACGAGGAGTACATAACACTTCGCAAATCATATTATATCTTACCATGAAACATAGAAATGAGATGCGATATCGCGTTTTAAGAAGCATTAGAACTCTATTGCTACGATACGTAGACATCTGCAAACGCTATTTCCTTGCAAGGAAGTGTCGCATTTACATTCATTTGAAGTGTAGACGAGGAATACATAACACTTCTCAAATCATATATAAACTTACCATGAAACATAGAAATGTGATGCGATATCGCGTTTTAAGAAGCATTAGAACTCTCTTTCTACGATACCTAGACATCTGCAGACGTTATTTCCTAGCAAGGAAGTGTCGCATTTAATTCATTTGAAGTGTGGACGAGGAATACATGACACTCCGCAAATCATATTATATCTTACCATGAACATAGAAATGAGATGCGATATCGCGTTTTAAGAAGCATCAGAAATCCATTGCTACGATACGTAGACATCTGCAAACGCTATTTCCTTGCAAGAAAGTGTCGCATTTACATTCATTTGAAGTGTAGACGAGGAATACATAACACTTCGCAAATCATATTATATCTTATCATGAAACATAGAAATGAGATGCGATATCGCGTTTTAAGAAGCATTAGAACTCTATTGCTACAATACGTAGACATCTGCAATCGCTATTTCCTTGCAATGAAGTGTCTCATTTACTTTCATTTGAATCGTAGACGAGGAATGCAGAACACTTCGCAATGAATATTATATCTTATCTTGAAACATAGATATGAGATGCGACATCGCGTTTTTAAGAACCATATGAACTCTATTGCTACGATACGTAGACATCTGCAATCGCTATTTCCTGCAAGGAAGTGTCGCATTTACATTCATTTGAATCGTAGACGAGGAATGCATAAACACATCGCAATGAATATTATATCTTATCATGAAACATAGATATGAGATGCAATATCTCGTTTTAAAGAAGCATTTGAACACTATTGCTTCGATACGTAGACATCTGCAAACGCTATTTCCTTGCAAGGAAGTGTCGCATTTACATTCGGTTGATGTGTTGATGAGGAATACATAACACTTCGCAAATCATATTATATCTTACCATGAAACGTAGAAATGAGATGCGATATCGCGTTTTAAGAATCATAAGAACTCTATTGCTACGATAGGTAGACATTTGAAAACGCTATTTCCTTGCAAGGAAGTGTCGCATTTACATTCGTTTGAAGTGTAGACGAGGAATACATGACATTTCGCAAATCATATTATATCTTACCATGAAACATAGAAATGAGATGCGATATCGCGTTTAAGAAGCATTAGAACACTATTGCTACGATAGGTAGACATTTGCAAACGCTATTTCCTTGCAAGGAAGTGTCGCATTTACATTCATTGAAGTGTAGACTAGGAATACATAACACTTCGCAAATCATATTATATCTTACCATGAAACATAGAATGAGTTGCGATATCGCGTTTTGAGAAGCATCAGAAATCCATTGCTACGATACGTAGACATCTGCAAACGCTATTTCCTGCAAGGAAGTGTCGCATTTACATTCATTTGAAGTGCAGACGAGGAACACATAACACTTCGCAAATCATATTATATCTTACCATGAAACATAGAATGAGATGCGATATCGCGTTTTAAGAAGCATTAGAACACTACTGCTACGATAGTTAGACATTTGCAAACGCTATTTCCTTGCAAGGAAGTGTCGCATTTACATTCATGTGAAGTGTAGACTAGGAATACATAACACTTCGCAAATCATATTATATCTTACCATGAAACATAGAAATGAGATGCGATATCGCGTTTTAAGAAGCAGCAGAAATCCATTGCTACGATACGTAGACATCTGCAAGTGCTATTTCCTTGCAAGGAAGTGTTGCATTTACATTCATTTGAATCGTAGACGAGGAATGCATAACACATCGCAATGAATATTATATCTTATCATGAAACATAGATATGAGATGCAATATCTCGTTTTAAGAAGCATTTGAACTCTATTGCTTCGATACGTAGACATCTGCAAACGCTATTTCCTTGCAAGGAAGTGTCGCATTTACATTCGGTTGATGTGTTGATGAGGAATACATAACACTTCGCAAATCATATTATATCTTACCATGAGACATAGAAATGACATAGAAGTGTCACATTTACTTTCATTTGAATCGTAGACGAGGAATGCATAACACTTCGCACATGAATATTATATCTTATCTTGAAACATAGATATGAGATGCGATATCGCGTTTTAAGGATCATATGAACTCTATTGCTACGATACGTAGACATCTGCAATCGCTATTTCCTTGCAACGAAGTGTCGCATTTACTTCCATTTGAATCGTAGACGAGGAATGCATAACACTTCGCAATGAATATTATATCTTATCATGAAACGTAGATATGAGATGCAATATCTCGTTTTAAGAAGCATTTGAACTCTATTCCTTCGATACGTAGACATCTGCAAACGCTATTTCCTTGCAAGGAAGGGTTGCATTTACATTCATTTGAAGTGTAGACGAGGAATACATAACACTTCGCAAATCATATTATATCTTACCATGAAACATAGAAATGAGATGCGATATCGCGTTTTAAGAAGCATTAGAACTCTATTGCTACGATACGTAGACATCTGCAATCGCTATTTCCTTGCAACGAAGTGTCACATTTACTTTCATTTGAATCGTAGACGAGGAATGCATAACACTTCGCAATGAATATTATATCTTATCTTGAAACGTAGATATGAGAGGCAATATCTCGTTTTAAGAAGCATTTGAAATCTATTGCTTCGATACGCAGACATCTGCAAACGCTATTTCCTTGCAAGGAAGTGTCGCATTTACATTCATTTGAAGTGTAGACGAGGAATACATAACACTTCTCAAATCATATTATATCTTACCATGAAACATAAAAATGTGATGCGATATCGCGTTTTAAGAAGCATTAGAACTCTATTTCTACGATACCTAGACATCTGCAGACGTTATTTCCTAGCAAGCAAGTGTCGCATTTACATTCATTTGAAGTGTGGACGAGGAATACATGACACTTCGCAAATCATATTATATCTTACCATGAAACATAGAAATGAGATGCGATATCGCGTTTTAAGAAGCATCAGAAATCCATTGCTACGATACGTAGACATCTGCAAACGCTATTTCCTTGCAAGAAAGTGTCGCATTTACATTCATTTGAAGTGTAGACGAGGAATACATAACACTTCGCAAATCATATTATATCTTACCATGAAACATAGAAATGAGATGCGATATCGCGTTTTAAGAAGCATTAGAACTCTATTGCTACAATACGTAGACATCTGCAATCGCTATTTCCTTGCAATGAAGTGTCTCATTTACTTTCATTTGAATCGTAGACGAGGAATGCAGAACACTTCGCAATGAATATTATATCTTATCATGAAACGTAGATACGAGATGCAATATCTCGTTTTAAGAAGCATTTGAAATCTATTGCTAAGATACGTAGACATCTGCAAACGCTATTTCCTAGCAAGGTAGTGTCGCATTTACATTCATTTGATGTGTAGACGAGGAATACATAACACTTCGCAAATCATATTATATCTTACCATGAAAAATAGAAAGGAGATGCAATATCTCGTTTTAAGAAGCATTTGAAATCTATTGCTTCGATACGTAGACGTCTGCAAACGCTATTTCCTTGCAAGGAAGTGTCGCATTTACATTCATTTGAAGTGTAGACGAGGAATACATAACACTTCGCAAATCATATTATATCTTACCATGAAACATAGAAATGAGATGCGATATCGCGCTTTAAGAATCATAAGAACCCTATTGCCACAATACGTAGACATCTGCAAACGCTATTTCCTAGCAAGGCAGTGTCGCATTTACATTCATTTGATGTGTAGACGAGGAATACATAACACTTCGCAAATCATATAATATCCTACCATGAAACGTAGAAATGAGATGCGATATCGCGTTTTAAGAATCATAAGAACTCTATTGCTACGATAGGTAGACATTTGCAAACGCTATTTCCTTGCAAGGAAGTGTCGCATTTACATTCATTTGAAGTGTAGACGAGGAATACATGACACTTCGCAAATCATATTATATCTTACCATGAAACATAGAAATGAGATGCGATATCGCGTTTTAAGAAGCATTAGAACACTATTGCTACGATAGGTAGACATTTGCAAACGCTATTTCCTTGCAAGGAAGTGTCGCATTTACATTCATTTGAAGTGTAGACGAGGAATACATGACACTTCACAAATCATATTATATCTTACCATGAAACATAGAAATGAGATGCGATATCGCGTTTTAAGAAGCATTAGAACACTACTGCTACGATAGTTAGACATTTGCAAACGCTACTTCCTTGCAAGGAAGTGTCGCATTTACATTCATTTGAAGTGTAGACTAGGAATACATAACACTTCGCAAATCATATTATATCTTACCATGAAACATAGAAATGAGATGCGATATCGCGTTTTAAGAAGCAGCAGAAATCCATTGCTACGATACGTAGACATCTGCAAGTGCTATTTCCTTGCAAGGAAGTGTTGCATTTACATTCATTTGAATCGTAGACGAGGAATGCATAACACATCGCAATGAATATTATATCTTATCATGAAACATAGATATGAGATGCAATATCTCGTTTTAAGAAGCATTTGAACTCTATTGCTTCGATACGTAGACATCTGCAAACGCTATTTCCTTGCAAGGAAGTGTCGCATTTACATTCGGTTGATGTGTTGATGAGGAATACATAACACTTCGCAAATCATATTATATCTTACCATGAGACATAGAAATGACATAGAAGTGTCACATTTACTTTCATTTGAATCGTAGACGAGGAATGCATAACACTTCGCAATGAATATTATATCTTATCTTGAAACATAGATATGAGATGCGATATCTCGTCTTAAGAAGCATTTGAACTCTATTTCTACGATACCTAGACATCAGCAGACGCTATTTCCTAGCAAGGAGGTGTCGCATTTACATTCATTTGAAGTGTGGACGAGGAATACATGACACTTCGCAAATCATATTATATCTTACCATGAAACATAGAAATGAGATGCGATATCGCGTTTTAAGAAGCATCAGAAATCCATTGCTACGATACGTAGACATCTGCAAACGCTATTTCCTTGCAAGAAAGTGTCGCATTTACTTTCATTTGATTCGTAGACGAGGAATGCATAACACTTCGCAATGAATATTATATCTTATCTTGAAACATAGATATGAGATGCGATATCTCGTTTTAAGAAGAATTTGAAATCTATTGCTTCGATACGTAGACATCTGCAAACGCTATTTCCTTGCAAGGAAGTGTCGCATTTACTTTCATTTGAATCGTAGACGAGGAATGCATAACACTTCGCAATGAATATTATATCTTATTTTGAAACATAGATATGAGATGCGATATCGCGTTTTAAGAATCATAAGAACTCTATTGCTACGATAGGTAGACATTTGCAAACGCTATTTCCTTGCAAGGAAGTGTTGCATTTACATTCATTTGAAGTGTAGACGAGGAATACATGACACTTCGCAAATCATATTATATCTTACCATGAAACATAGAAATGAGATGCGATATCGCGTTTTAAGAATCATAAGAACTCTATTGCTACGATAGGTAGACATTTGCAAACGCTATTTCCTTGCAAGGAAGTGTCGCATTTACATTCATTTGAAGTGTAGACGAGGAATACATGACACTTCGCAAATCATATTATATCTTACCATGAAACATAGAAATGAGATGCGATATCGCGTTTTAAGAAGCATTAGAACACTATTGCTACGATAGGTAGACATTTGCAAACGCTATTTCCTTGCAAGGAAGTGTCGCATTTACATTCATTTGAAGTGTAGACGAGGAATACATGACACTTCACAAATCATATTATATCTTACCATGAAACATAGAAATGAGATGCGATATCGCGTTTTAAGAAGCATTAGAACACTACTGCTACGATAGTTAGACATTTGCAAACGCTATTTCCTTGCAAGGAAGTGTCGCATTTACATTCATTTGAAGTGTAGACTAGGAATACATAACACTTCGCAAATCATATTATATCTTACCATGAAACATAGAAATGAGATGCGATATCGCGTTTTAAGAAGCAGCAGAAATCCATTGCTACGATACGTAGACATCTGCAAGTGCTATTTCCTTGCAAGGAAGTGTTGCATTTACATTCATTTGAATCGTAGACGAGGAATGCATAACACATCGCAATGAATATTATATCTTATCATGAAACATAGATATGAGATGCAATATCTCGTTTTAAGAAGCATTTGAACTCTATTGCTTCGATACGTAGACATCTGCAAACGCTGTTTCCTTGCAAGGAAGTGTCGCATTTACATTCGGTTGATGTGTTGATGAGGAATACATAACACTTCGCAAATCATATTATATCTTACCATGAGACATAGAAATGAGATGCGATATCGCGTTTTAAGAAGCATTAGAACTCTATTGCTGCGATACGTAGACATCTGCAAACGCTATTTCCTTGCAAGGAAGTGTCGCATTTACATTCATTTGAAGTGTAAACGAGGAATACATGACACTTCGCAAATCATATTATATCTTACCATGAAACATAGAAATGAGATGCGATATCGCGTTTTAAGAAGCATTAGAACTCTATTGCTACGATACGTAGACATCTGCAAACGCTATTTCTTTGCAAGAAAGTGTCACATTTACTTTCATTTGAATCGTAGACGAGGAATGCATAACACTTCGCAATGAATATTATATCTTATCTTGAAACATAGATATGAGATGCGATATCGCGTTTTAAGGATCATATGAACTCTATTGCTACGATAAGTAGGCATCTGCAAACGCTATTTCCTTGCAACGAAGTGTCGCATTTACTTCCATTTGAATCGTAGACGAGGAATGCATAACACTTCGCAATGAATATTATATCTTATCATGAAACGTAGATATGAGATGCAATATCTCGTTTTAAGAAGCATTTGAAATCTATTGCTTCGATACGTAGACATCTGCAAACGCTATTTCCTTGCAAGGAAGTGTCGCATTTACATTCATTTGATGTGTAGACGAGGAATACATAACACTTCGCAAATCATATAATATCCTACCATGAAACGTAGAAATGAGATGCGATATCGCGTTTTAAGAATCATAAGAACTCTATTGCTACGATAGGTAGACATTTGCAAACGCTATTTCCTTGCAAGGAAGTGTCGCATTTACATTCATTTGAAGTGTAGACGAGGAATACATGACACTTCGCAAATCATATTATATCTTACCATGAAACATAGAAATGAGATGCTATATCGCGTTTTAAGAAGCATTAGAACACTATTGCTACGATAGGTAGACATTCGCAAACGCTATTTCCTTGCAAGGAAGTGTCGCATTTACATTCATTTAAAGTGTAGACTAGGAATACATAACACTTCGCAAATCATAGTATATCTTACCATGAAACATAGAAATGAGTTGCGATATCGCGTTTTAAGAAGCAGCAGAAATCCATTGCTACGATACGTAGACATCTGCACATGCTATTTCCTTGCAAGAAAGTGTCGCATTTACATTCATTTGATGTGTACACGAGGAATACATAACACTTCGCAAATCATATTATATCTTACCATGAAACATAGAAACGAGATGCGATAACGCGTTTTAGGAAGCATTAGAACTCTATTGCTACGATACGTAGACATCTGCAAACGCTATTTCCTTGCAAGGAAGTGTCGCATTTACATTCATTTGAATCGTAGAGGAGGAATGCATAGCACTTCGCAAATCATATTATATCTTACCATGAAACATAGAAATGAGGTGCGATATCGCGTTTTAAGAAGCATTAGAACTCTATTGCTACGATACGTAGACATCTGCAAACGCTATTTCCTTGCAAGGAAGTGTCGCATTTACATTCATTTGAAGTGTAGAAGAGGAATACATGACATTTCGCAAATCATATTATATCTTTCCATGAAACATAGAAATGAGATGCGATATCGCGTTTTAAGAAGCATTAGAACACTATTGCTACGATAGGTAGACATTTGCAAACGCTATTTCCTTGCAAGGAAGTGTCGTATTTACATTCATTTGAAGTGTAGACGAGGAATACATGACACTTCGCAAATCATATTATATCTTACCATGAAACATAGAAATGAGATGCGATGTCGCGTTTTAAGAAGCATTAGAACACTATTGCTACGATAGGTAGACATTTGCAAACGCTATTTCCTTGCAAGGAAGTGTCGCATTTACATTCATTTGAAGTGTAGACTAGGAATACATAACACTTCGCAAATCATATTATATCTTACCATGAAACATAGAAATGAGTTGCGTTATCGCGTATTAAGAGGCAGCAGAAATCCATTGCTACGATACGTAGACACCTGCAAACGCTATTTCCTTGCAAAGAAGTGTCGCATTTACATTCATTTGAAGTGTAGACGAGGAATACACAACACTTCGCAAATCATATTATATCTTACCATGAAACATAGAAATGAGATGCGATATCACGTTTTAAGGATCATAAGAACTCTATTGCTACGATACGTAGACATCTGCAAACGCTATTTCCTTGCAAGGTATCGTCGCATTTACATTCATTTGATATGTAGACGAGGAATACATAACACTTCGCAAATCATATTATATCTTACCATGAAACATAGAAATGAGATGCGATATCGCGTTTTAAGAAACATTAGAACACTATTGCTACGATAGGTAGACATTTGCAAACGCTATATCCTTGCAAGGAAGTGTCGCATTTATATTCATTTGAAGTGTAGACGTGGAATACATAACACTTCGCAAATCATATTATATCTTACCATGAAACATAGAAATGAGATGTGATATCGCGTTTTAAGAAGCATTAGAACTCTACTGCTACGATACGTAGATATCTGCAAACACTATTTCCTAGCGAGGAAGTGTCGCATTCACATTCATTTGAAGTGTAGACGAGGAATACATAACACTCCGCAAATCATATTATATTTTACCATGAAACATAGAAATGTGATGCGATATCGCGTTTTAAGAATCATAAGAACTATATTGCTACGATACGTAGACATCTGCAAACGCTATTTCCTTGCAAGGAAGTGTCGCATTTACATTCATTTGATGTGTAGACGAGGAATACATAACACTTCGCAAATCATATTATATCTTACCATGAAACATAGAAATGAGATGCGACATCGCGTTCTAAGAAGCATTAGAACACTACTGCTACGATAGGTAGACATTTGCAAACGCTATTTCCTTGCAAGGAAGAGTCGCATTTACATTCATTTGAATCGTAGACGAGGAATGCATAACACTTCGCAAAGAATATTATATCTTATCATGAAACATAGATATGAGATGCAATATCTCGTTTTAAGGAGCATTTGAAATCTATTGCTTCGATACATAGACATCTGCAAACGCTATTTTCTTGCAAGGAAGTGTCGCATTTACATTCATTTGAGGTGTAGACAAGGAATACATAACACTTCGCAAATCATATTATATCTTACCATGAAACATAGCAATTGGATGCGATATCGCGTTTTAAGAAGCACTAGAAAGCTATTGCTACGATACGTAGACATCTGCAAACGCTATTTCCTAGCGAGGAAGTATCGCATTCACATTCATTTGAAGTGTAGACGATGAATACGTAACACTTCGCAAATCATGTTATACCTTACCATGAAACATAGAAATGAGGTGCGATATAGCGTTTTAAGAATCATAAGAACTCTATTGCTACGATACGTAGACATCTGCAAACGCTATTTCCTTGCAAGGAAGTGTCGCATTTACATTCATTTGAATCGTAGACGAGGAATGCATAACACTTCGCAAATCATATTATATCTTACCATGAAACATAGAAATGAGATGCGATATCGCGTTCTAAGAAGCATTAGAACACTACTGCTACGATAGGTAGACATTTGCAAACGCTATTTCCTTGCGAGGAAGTGTCGCATTTACATTCAGTTGATGTGTAGACGAGGAATACATAACACTTCGCAAATCATATAATATCTTACCATGAAACATAGAAATGAGAGGCGATATCGCGTTTTAAGAATCATAAGAGCTCTATTGCTACGATACGTAGACATCTGCAAACGCTATTTCCTTGCAAGGAAGTGTCGCATTTACATTCATTTGATGTGTAGACGAGGAATACATAACACTTCGCAAATCATATTATATCTTACCATGAAACATAGAAATGAGATGCGATATCGCGTTTTAAGAAGCACTAGAAAGCTACTGCTACGATACGTAGACATCTGCAAACGCTATTTCCTAGCGAGGAAGTATCGCATTCACATTCATTTGAAGAGTAGACTAGGAATACATAACACTTCGAAAATCATGTTATATCTTTCCATGAAACATAGAAATGAGATGCGATATCGCGTTTTAAGAAGCATTAGAACACTACTGCTACGATAGGTAGACATTTGCAAACGCTATTTCCTTGCAAGGAAGTGCCGCAGTTACATTCATTTGAAGTGTAGAGGAGGAATACATAACACTTCGCAAATCATATTACATCTTACCATGAAACATAGAAATGAGATGCGATATCGCGTTTTAAGAAGCATTAGAACTCTATTGCTACGATACCTAGACATCTGCAGACGCTATTTCCTAGCAAGGAAGTGTCGCATTTACATTCATTTGAAGTGTAGACGAGGAATACATGACACTTCGCAAATCATATTATATCTTATCATGAAACATAGAAATGAGATGCGATAACGCGTTTTAAGAAGCTCTAGAATTCTATTGCTACGATATGTAGACATCTGCAAACGCTATTTCCTTGCAAGGAAGTGTCGCATTTACATTCATTTGAAGTGTAGAGGAGGAATTAATAACACTTCGCAAATCATATTACATCTTACCATGAAACAGAAATGAGATGCAATATCGCGTTTTAAGAAGCATTAGAACTCTATTGCTACGATACCTAGAAATCTGAAGACGCTATTTCCTAGCAAGGAGGTGTGGCATTTACATTCATTTGAAGTGTAGACGAGGAATGCATGACACTTCGCAAATCATATTATATCTTATCATGAAACATAGAAATGAGATGCGATAACGCGTTTTAAGAAGCTCTAGAATTCTATTGCTACGATATGTAGACATCTGCAATCGCTATTTTCTTGCAAGGAAGTGTCGCATTTACATTCATTTGAAGTGTAGAGGAGGAATTAATAACACTTCGCAAATCATATTACATCTTACCATGAAACAGAAATGAGATGCAATATCGCGTTTTAAGAAGCATTAGAACTCTATTGCTACGATACCTAGAAATCTGAAGACGCTATTTCCTAGCAAGGAAGTGTGGCATTTACATTCATTTGAAGTGTAGACGAGGAATGCATGACACTTCGCAAATCATATTATATCTTATCATGAAACATAGAAATGAGATGCGATATCGCGCTTTAGGAAGCATTAGGAATCTATTGCTACGATACGTAGACATCTGCAAACGCTATTTCCTAGCGAGGAAGTGTCGCATTCACATTCATTTGAAGTATAGACGAGGAATGCATAACACTTCGCAATGAATATTATATCTTATCATGAAACATAGATATGAGATGCGATATCGCGTTTTAAGAAACATTTGAACTCTATTGCTACGATACGTAGACATCTGCAAACGCTATTTCCTTGCAAGGAAGTGTCGCATTTACATTCATTTGAATCGTAGACGAGGAATGCATAACACTTCTCAATGAATATTATATCTTATCATCAAACATAGATATGAGATGCAATATCTCGTTTTGAGAAGCATTAGAACTCTATTGCTACGATACGTAGACATCTGCAAACGCTATTTCCTTGCAAGGAAGTGTCGCATTTACATTCGTTTGATGTGTAGACGAGGAATACATAACACTTCGCAAATCATATTATATCTTACCATGAAACATAGAAATGAGATGCGATATCGCGTTTTAAGAAGCATTAGAACACTACTGCTACGATAGGTAGACATTTGCAAAACGCTATTTCCTTGCAAGGAAGTGTCCGCATTTGCATTCATTTGAAGTGTAGACGAGGAATACATAACACTCCGCCAAATCATATTATATCTTACCATGAAACATAGAAATGAGATGCGATATCGCGTTTTAAGAATCATAAGATCTCTACTGCTACGATACGTAGATATCTGCAAACACTATTCCTAGCGAGAAGTGTCGCATTCACATTCATTTGAAGTGTAGACGAGGAATACATAACACTCCGCAAATCATATTATATTTTACCATGAAACATAACAATGTGATGCGCTATCGCGTTTTAAAGAATCATAAGAACCTCTACTGCTACGATACGTAGACATCTGCAATCGCTATTTTCTTGCAAAAAGTGTCGCATTTACATTCATTTGAAGTGTAGCCGAGGAATACATAACACTTCGCAAATCGTATTGTATCTAACCATGAAACATAGAAATGAGATGCGATATTCGCGTTTTAAGAAGCAATTAGAACACTACTGCTACGATAGGTAGACATTTGCAAACGCTATTTCCTTGCAAGGAAGTGTCGCATTTGCATTCATTTGAAGTGTAGACGAGGAATACATAACACTCCGCAAATCATATTATATCTTACCATGAAACATAGAATTTAGATGCGATATCGCGTTTTATCATAAGATCTCTACTGCTACGATACGTAGACATCTGCAATCGCCATTTCCTAGCAAAGAAGTGTCGCATTTACATTCATTTGAAGTGTAGCCGAGGAATAAATAACACTTCGCAAATCGTATTATATCTTACCATGAAACATAGAAATGAGATGCGATATCGCGTTTTAAGAATCATAAGAACTCTATTGCTACGATACGTAGACATCTGCAAACGCTATTTCCTTGCAAGGAAGTGTCGCATTTACATTCATTTGAAGTGCAGACGAGGAATACATAACACTTCGCAAATCATATTATATCTTAACATGAAACATAGAAATGAGATGCGATATCGCGTTTTAAGAATCATAAGAACTCTACTGCTACGATACGTAGACATCTGCAATCGCTATTTTCTTGCAAAAAAGTGTCGCATTTACATTCATTTGAAGTGTAGCCGAGGAATACATAACACTTCGCAAATCGTATTATATCTTACCATGAAACATAGAAATGAGATGCGATATCGCGTTTTAAGAAGCATTAGAACTCTATTGCTACGATCCGTAGACATATGCAAACGCTATTTCCTTGCAAGGAAGTGTCGCATTTACATTCATTTGAATCGTAGACGAGGAATGCATATCACTTCGCAATGAATATTATATCTTATAATGAAACATAGATATGAGATGCAATATCTCGTTTTAAGAAGCATTTGAACTCTATTGTTTCGATACGTAGACATCTGCAAACGCTATTTCCTTGCAAGGAAGTGTCGCATTTACATTCATTTGAAGTGTAGACGAGGAATACATAACACTCCGCAAATCATATTATATCTTACCATGAAACATAGGAATGAAATGCGATATCGCGTTTTAAGAATCATAAGAACTCTATTGCAACGATACGTAGACATCTGCAAACGCTATTTCCTTGCAAAGAAGTGTCGCATTTACATTCATTTGAAGTGTAGACGAGGAATACATAACACTTCGCAAATCATATTATATCTTACCATGAAACATAGAAATGACATGCGATATCGCGTTTTAAGAAGCACCAGAAATCCATTGCTACGATACGTAGACATCTGCAAACGCTATTTCCTTGCAAGAAAGTGTCGCATTTACATTCATTTGAAGTGTAGACGAGGAATACATAACACTTCGCAAATCATATTATACCTTACCATGAAACATAGAAATGAGATGCGATATCGCGTTTTAAAAATCATAAGAACTCTACTGCTACGATACGTAGACATCTGCAATCGCTATTTTCTTGCAAAAAAGTGTCGCATTTACATTCATTTGAAGTGTAGCCGAGGAATACATAACACTTCGCAAATCGTATTATATCTTACCATGAAACATAGAAATGAGATGCGATATCGCGTTTTAAGAAGCATTAGAACTCTATTGCTACGATCCGTAGACATCTGCAAACGCTATTTCCTTGCAAGGAAGTGTCGCATTTACATTCATTTGATTCGTAGACGAGGAATGCATATCACTTCGCAATGAATATTATATCTTATAATGAAACATAGATATGAGATGCAATATCTCGTTTTAAGAAGCATTTGAACTCTATTGTTTCGATACGTAGACATCTGCAAACGCTATTTCCTTGCAAGGAAGTGTCGCATTTATATTCATTTGAAGTGTAGACGAGGAATACATAACACTCCGCAAATCATATTATATCTTACCATGAAACATAGGAATGAGATGCGATATCGCGTTTTAAGAATCATAAGAACTCTATTGCAACGATACGTAGACATCTGCAAACGCTATTTCCTTGCAAAGAAGTGTCGCATTTACATTCATTTGAAGTGTAGACGAGGAATACATAACACTTCGCAAATCATATTATATCTTACCATGAAACATAGAAATGACATTCGATATCGCGTTTTAAGAAGCACCAGAAATCCATTGCTACGATACGTAGACATCTGCAAACGCTATTTCCTTGCAAGAAAGTGTCGCATTTACATTCATTTGATGTGTAGACGAGGAATACATAACACTTCGCAAATCATATTATATCTTACCATGAAACATAGAAATGTGATGCGATATCGCGTTTTAAGAATCATATGAACTCTATTGCTACGATACGTAGACATCTGCAATCGCTATTTCCTTGCAAGGAAGTGTCGCATTTACATTCATTTGAAGTGTAAACGAGGAATACATGACACTTCGCAAATCATATAATATCTTAGCATGAAACGTAGAAATGAGATGCGATATCGCGTTTTAAGTATCATAAGAACTCTATTGCTACGATACGTAGACATCTGCAAACGCTATTTCCTTGCAAGGAAGTGTCGCATTTACATTCAGTTGATGTGTAGGCGAGGAATACATAACACATCGCAAATCATATTATATCTTACCATGAAACATAGAAATGAGATGCGATATCGCGTTTTAAGATGCAGCAGAAATCCATTGCTACGATACGTAGACATCAGCAAACGCTATTTCCTTGCAAGAAAGTGTCGCATTTACATTCATTTGAAGTGTAGACGACGGATATATAACACTTCGCAAATCATATTATACCTTACCATGAAACATAGAAATGAGATGCGATATCACGTTTTAAGGATCATAAGAACCCTATTGCTACGATACGTAGACATCTGCAAACGCTATTTCCTTGCAAGGTAGTGTCGCATTTACATTCATTTGATATGTAGACGAGGAATACATAACACTTCGCAAATCATATGATATCTTACCATGAAACACAGAAATGAGATGCGATATCGCGTTTTAAGAAACATTAGAACACTATTGCTACGATAGGTAGACATTTGCAAACGCTATTTCCTTGCAAGGAAGTGTCGCATTTACATTCATTTGAAGTGTAGACGTGGAATACATAACACTTCGCAAATCATATTATATCTTACCATGAAACATAGAAATGTAATGCGATATCCCGTTTTAAGAAGCATTAGAACTCTACTGCTACGATACGTAGATATCTGCAAACACTATTTCCTAGCGAGGAAGTGTCGCATTCACATTCATTTGGAGTGTAGACGAGGAATACATAACACTCCGCAAATCATATTATATTTTACCATGAAACATAACAATGTGATGCGATATCGCGTTTTAAGAATCATAAGAACTCTATTGTTACGAAACGTAGACATCTGCAAACGCTGTTTCCTTGCAAAGAAGTGTCGCATTTACATTCATTTGAAGTGTAGACGAGGAAAACATAACACTTCGCAAATCATATTATACCTTACCATGAAACATAGAAATGAGATCCAATATCGCGATTTAAGAATCACAAGAACTCTATTGCTACGATACGTAGACATCTGCAAACGCTATTTCCTTGCAAAGAAGTGTCGCATTTACGTTCATTCGAAGCGTGGACGAGGAATACATGACACTTCGCAAATCATATTATATCTTACCACGAAACATAGAAACGAGATGCGATATCGCGTTTTAAGAAGCATTAGAACTCCATTGCTACGATACCTAGACATCTGCAGAAGCTACTTCCTAGCAACGAAGTGTCGCATTTACATGCATTTGAAGTGTACACGAGGAATACATAACACTCCTCAAATCATATTATATCTTACCATGAAACATAGAAATGAGATGCGATATCGCGTTTTAAGAATCATAAGAATTCTATTGCTACGATACGTAGACATCTGCAAACGCTATTTCCTTGCAAAGAAGTGTCGCACTTACATTCATTTGATATGTAGACGAGGAATACATAATACTTCGCAAATCATATTATATCTTACCATGAAACATAGAAATGAGATGCGATATCGCGTTTTAAGAAGCATTAGAACACTATTGCTACGATAGGTAGACATTTGCAAACGCTATTTCCTTGCAAGGAAGTGTTGCATTTTCATTCATTTGAAGTGTAGACGAGGAATAAATAACACTTCGCAAATCATATTATATCTTACCATGAAACATAGAAATGAGATGCGATATCGCGTTTTAAGAATCACGAGAACTCTATTGTTACGATACGTAGACATCTGCAAACGCTAATTCCTTGCAAGGAAGTGTCGCATTTACATTCATTTGAATCGTAGACGAGGAATGCATAACACTTCGCAAATCATATTATATCTTACCATGAAACATAGAAATGAGATGCGATATCGCGTTCTAAGAAGCATTAGAACACTACTGCTACGATAGGTAGACATTTGCAAACGCTATTTCCTTGCGAGGAAGTGTCGCATTTACATTCAGTTGATGTGTAGACGAGGAATACATAACACTTCGCAAATCATATAATATCTTACCATGAAACATAGAAATGAGAGGCGATATCGCGTTTTAAGAATCATAAGAACTCTATTGCTACGATACGTAGACATCTGCAAACGCTATTTCCTTGCAAGGAAGTGTCGCATTTACATTCATTTGATGTGTAGACGAGGAATACATAACACTTCGCAAATCATATTATATCTTACCATGAAACATAGAAATGAGATGCGATATCGCGTTTTAAGAAGCACTAGAAAGCTACTGCTACGATACGTAGACATCTGCAAACGCTATTTCCTAGCGAGGAAGTATCGCATTCACATTCATTTGAAGAGTAGAGGAGGAATTAATAACACTTCGCAAATCATATTACATCTTACCATGAAACAGAAATGAGATGCAATATCGCGTTTTAAGAAGCATTAGAACTCTATTGCTACGATACCTAGAAATCTGAAGACGCTATTTCCTAGCAAGGAATTGTGGTATTTACATTCATTTGAAGTGTAGACGAGGAATGCATGACACTTCGCAAATCATATTATATCTTATCATGAAACATAGAAATGAGATGCGATAACGCGTTTTAAGAAGCTCTAGAATTCTATTGCTACGATATGTAGACATCTGCAAACGCTATTTCCTTGCAAGGAAGTGTCGCATTTACATTCATTTGAAGTGTAGAGGAGGAATTAATAACACTTCGCAAATCATACTACATCTTACCATGAAACAGATATGAGATGCAATATCGCGTTTTAAGAAGTATTAGAACACTATTGCTACGATACCTAGAAATCTGAAGACGCTATTTCCTAGCGAGGAAGTGTCGCATTCACATTCATTTGAAGTATAGACGAGGAATGCATAACACTTCGCAATGAATATTATATCTTATCATGAAACATAGATATGAGATGCGATATCGCGTTTTAAGAAACATTTGAACTCTATTGCTACGATACGTAGACATCTGCAAACGCTATTTCCTTGCAAGGAAGTGTCGCATTTACATTCATTTGAATCGTAGACGAGGAATGCATAACACTTCGCAATGAATATTATATCTTATCATCAAACATAGATATGAGATGCAATATCTCGATTTAAGAAACATTAGAACTCTATTGCTACGATACGTAGACATCTGCAAACGCTATTTCCTTGCAAGGAAGTGTCGCATTTACATTCGTTTGATGTGTAGACGAGGAATACATAACACTTCGCAAATCATATTATATCTTACCATGAAACATAGAAATGAGATGCGATATCGCGTTTTAAGAAGCATTAGAACACTACTGCTACGATAGGTAGACATTTGCAAACGCTATTTCCTTGCAAGGAAGTGTCGCATTTGCATTCATTTGAAGTGTAGACGAGGAATACATAACACTCCGCAAATCATATTATATCTTACCATGAAACATAGAAATGAGATGCGATATCGCGTTTTAAGAATCATAAGATCTCTACTGCTACGATACGTAGACATCTGCAATCGCTATTTCCTAGCAAAGAAGTGTCGCATTTACATTCATTTGAAGTGTAGCGGAGGAATAAATAACACTTCGCAAATCGTATTATATCTTACCATGAAACATAGAAATGAGATGCGATATCGCGTTTTAAGAATCATAAGAACTCTATTGCTACGATACGTAGACATCTGCAAACGCTATTTCCTTGCAAGGAAGTGTCGCATTTACATTCATTTGAAGTATAGACGAGGAATGCATAACACTTCGCAATGAATATTATATCTTATCATGAAACATAGATATGAGATGCGATATCGCGTTTTAAGAAACATTTGAACTCTATTGCTACGATACGTAGACATCTGCAAACGCTATTTCCTAGCGAGGAAGTGTCGCATTCACATTCATTTGAAGTATAGACGAGGAATGCATAACACTTCGCAATGAATATTATATCTTATCATGAAACATAGATATGAGATGCGATATCGCGTTTTAAGAAACATTTGAACTCTATTGCTACGATACGTAGACATCTGCAAACGCTATTTCCTTGCAAGGAAGTGTCGCATTTACATTCATTTGAATCGTAGACGAGGAATGCATAACACTTCTCAATGAATATTATATCTTATCATCAAACATAGATATGAGATGCAATATCTCGTTTTAAGAAGCATTAGAACTCTATTGCTACGATACGTAGACATCTGCAAACGCTATTTCCTTGCAAGGAAGTGTCGCATTTACATTCGTTTGATGTGTAGACGAGGAATACATAACACTTCGCAAATCATATTATATCTTACCATGAAACATAGAAATGAGATGCGATATCGCGTTTTAAGAAGCATTAGAACACTACTGCTACGATAGGTAGACATTTGCAAACGCTATTTCCTTGCAAGGAAGTGTCGCATTTGCATTCATTTGAAGTGTAGACGAGGAATACACAACACTCCGCAAATCATATTATATCTTACCATGAAACATAGAAATGAGATGCGATATCGCGTTTTAAGAATCATAAGATCTCTACTGCTACGATACGTAGACATCTGCAATCGCCATTTCCTAGCAAAGAAGTGTCGCATTTACATTCATTTGAAGTGTAGCCGAGGAATAAATAACACTTCGCAAATCGTATTATATCTTACCATGAAACATAGAAATGAGATGCGATATCGCGTTTTAAGAATCATAAGAACTCTATTGCTACGATACGTAGACATCTGCAAACGCTATTTCCTTGCAAGGAAGTGTCGCATTTACATTCATTTGAAGTGCAGACGAGGAATACATAACACTTCGCAAATCATATTATATCTTACCATGAAACATAGAGTTGAGATGCGATATCGCGTTTTAAGAATCATAAGAACTCTACTGCTACGATACGTAGACATCTGCAATCGCTATTTTCTTGCAAAAAAGTGTCGCATTTACATTCATTTGAAGTGTAGCCGAGGAATACATAACACTTCGCAAATCGTATTATATCTTACCATGAAACATAGAAATGAGATGCGATATCGCGTTTTAAGAAGCATTAGAACTCTATTGCTACGATCCGTAGACATCTGCAAACGCTATTTCCTTGCAAGGAAGTGTCGCATTTACATTCATTTGAATCGTAGACGAGGAATGCATATCACTTCGCAATGAATATTATATCTTATAATGAAACATAGATATGAGATGCAATATCTCGTTTTAAGAAGCATTTGAACTCTATTGTTTCGATACGTAGACATCTGCAAACGCTATTTCCTTGCAAGGAAGTGTCGCATTTACATTCATTTGAAGTGTAGACGAGGAATACATAACACTCCGCAAATCATATTATATCTTACCATGAAACATAGGAATGAGATGCGATATCGCGTTTTAAGAATCATAAGAACTCTATTGCAACGATACGTAGACATCTGCAAACGCTATTTCCTTGCAAAGAAGTGTCGCATTTACATTCATTTGAAGTGTAGACGAGGAATACATAACACTTCGCAAATCATATTATATCTTACCATGAAACATAGAAATGACATGCGATATCGCGTTTTAAGAAGCACCAGAAATCCATTGCTACGATACGTAGACATCTGCAAACGCTATTTCCTTGCAAGAAAGTGTCGCATTTACATTCATTTGATGTGTAGACGAGGAATACATAACACTTCGCAAATCATATTATATCTTACCATGAAACATAGAAATGTGATGCGATATCGCGTTTTAAGAATCATATGAACTCTATTGCTACGATACATAGACATCTGCAATCGCTATTTCCTTGCAAGGAAGTGTCGCATTTACATTCATTTGAAGTGTAAACCAGGAATACATGACACTTCGCAAATCATATAATATCTTAGCATGAAACGTAGAAATGAGATGCGATATCGCGTTTTAAGTATCATAAGAAATCTATTGCTACGATACGTAGACATCTGCAAACGCTATTTCCTTGCAAGGAAGTGTCGCATTTACATTCAGTTGATGTGTAGGCGAGGAATACATAACACATCGCAAATCATATTATATCTTACCATGAAACATAGAAATGAGATGCGATATCGCGTTTTAAGAAACATTAGAACACTATTGCTACGACAGGTAGACATTTGCAAACGCTATTTCCTTGCAAGGAAGTGTCGCATTTACATTCATTTGAAGTGTAGACGTGGAATACATAACACTTCGCAAATCATATTATATCTTACCATGAAACATAGAAATGAGATGCGATATCCCGTTTTAAGAAGCATTAGAACTCTACTGCTACGATACGTAGATATCTGCAAACACTATTTCCTAGCGAGGAAGTGTCGCATTCACATTCATTTGAAGTGTAGACGAGGAATACATAACACTCCGCAAATCATATTATATTTTACCATGAAACATAACAATGTGATGCGATATCGCGTTTTAAGAATCATAAGAACTCTATTGTTACGAAACGTAGACATCTGCAAACGCTATTTCCTTGCAAAGAAGTGTCGCATTTACATTCATTTGAAGTGTAGACGAGGAATACATAACACTTCGCAAATCATATTATACCTTACCATGAAACATAGAAATGAGATCCGATATCGCGATTTAAGAATCACAAGAACTCTATTGCTACGATACGTAGACATCTGCAAACGCTATTTCCTCGCAAGGAAGTGTCGCATTTACGATCATTCGAAGCGTGGACGAGGAATACATGACACTTCGCAAATCATATTATATCTTACCACGAAACATAGAAACGAGATGCGATATCGCGTTTTAAGAAGCATTAGAACTCTATTGCTACGATACCTAGACATCTGCAGACGCTACTTCCTAGCAAGGAAGTGTCGCATTTACATTCATTTGAAGTGTACACGAGGAATACATAACACTCCTCAAATCATATTATATCTTACCATGAAACATAGAAATGAGATGCGATATCGCGTTTTAGGAATCATAAGAATTCTATTGCTACGATACGTAGACATCTGCAAACGCTATTTCCTTGCAAAGAAGTGTCGCACTTACATTCATTTGATATGTAGACGAGGAATACATAATACTTCGCAAATCATATTATATCTTACCATGAAACACAGAAATGAGATGCGATATCGCGTTTTAAGAAGCATTAGTACACTATTGCTACGATAGGTAGACATTTGCTAAGGCTATTTCCTTGCAAGGAAGTGTTGCATTTTCATTCATTTGAAGTGCAGACGAGGAATAAATAACACTTCGCAAAACATATTATATCTTACCATGAAACATAGAAATGAGATGCGATATCGCGTTTTAAGAATCATGAGAACTCTATTGTTACGATACGTAGACATCTGCAAACACTATTTCCTTGCAAGGAAGTGTCGCATTTACATTCATTTGAAGTGTGGACAAGGAATACATAACACTTCGCAAATCATATTATATCTTACCATGAAACATAGAAATGAGATCCGATATCGCGTTTTAAGAATCATAAGAACTCTATTGCTACGATACGTAGACATCTGCAAACGCTATTTCCTTGCAAGGAAGTGTCGCATTTACATTCATTTGAAGCGTGGACGAGGAATACATGACACTTCGCAAATCATATTATATCTTACCACGAAACATAGAAATGAGATGCGATATCGCGTTTTAAGAAGCATTAGAACTCTATTGCTACGATACCTAGACATCTGCAGACGCTACTTCCTAGCAAGGAAGTGTCGCATTTACATTCATTTGAAGGGTAGACGAGGAATACATGACACTTCGCAAATCATATAATATCTTATCATGAAACGTAGAAATGAGATGCGATATCGCGTTTTAAGAAGCATTAGAACTCTACTGCTACGATACGTAGATATCTGCAAACACTATTTCCTAGCGAGGAAGTGTCGCATTCACATTCATTTGAAGTGTAGACGAGGAATACATAACACTCCGCAAATCATATTATATTTTACCATGAAACATAACAATGTGATGCGATATCGCGTTTTAAGAATCATAAGAACTCTATTGCTACGATACGTAGACATCTGCAAACGCTATTTCCTTGCAAGGTAGTGTCGCATTTACATTCATTTGATATGTAGACGAGGAATACATAACACTTCGCAAATCATATTATATCTTACCATGAAACATAGAAATGAGATGCGATATCGCGTTTTAAGAAACATTAGAACACTATTGCTACGATAGGTAGACATTTGCAAACGCTATTTCCTTGCAAGGAAGTGTCGCATTTACATTCATTTGAAGTGTAGACGTGGAATACATAACACTTCGCAAATCATATTATATCTTACCATGAAACATAGAAATGAGATGCGATATCCCGTTTTAAGAAGCATTAGAACTCTACTGCTACGATACGTAGATATCTGCAAACACTATTTCCTAGCGAGGAAGTGTCGCATTCACATTCATTTGAAGTGTAGACGAGGAATACATAACACTCCGCAAATCATATTATATTTTACCATGAAACATAACAATGTGATGCGATATCGCGTTTTAAGAATCATAAGAACTCTATTGTTACGAAACGTAGACATCTGCAAACGCTATTTCCTTGCAAAGAAGTGTCGCATTTACATTCATTTGAAGTGTAGACGAGGAATACATAACACTTCGCAAATCATATTATACCTTACCATGAAACATAGAAATGAGATCCGATATCGCGATTTAAGAATCACAAGAACTCTATTGCTACGATACGTAGACATCTGCAAACGCTATTTCCTCGCAAGGAAGTGTCGCATTTACGATCATTCGAAGCGTGGATGTGGAATACATGACACTTCGCAAATCATATTATATCTTACCACGAAACATAGAAACGAGATGCGATATCGCGTTTTAAGAAGCATTAGAACTCTATTGCTACGATACCTAGACATCTGCAGACGCTACTTCCTAGCAAGGAAGTGTCGCATTTACATTCATTTGAAGTGTACACGAGGAATACATAACACTCCTCAAATCATATTATATCTTACCATGAAACATAGAAATGAGATGCGATATCGCGTTTTAGGAATCATAAGAATTCTATTGCTACGATACGTAGACATCTGCAAACGCTATTTCCTTGCAAAGAAGTGTCGCACTTACATTCATTTGATATGTAGACGAGGAATACATAATACTTCGCAAATCATATTATATCTTACCATGAAACACAGAAATGAGATGCGATATCGCGTTTTAAGAAGCATTAGTACACTATTGCTACGATAGGTAGACATTTGCTAAGGCTATTTCCTTGCAAGGAAGTGTTGCATTTTCATTCATTTGAAGTGTAGACGAGGAATAAATAACTCTTCGCAAAACATATTATATCTTACCATGAAACATAGAAATGAGATGCGATATCGCGTTTTAAGAATCATGAGAACTCTATTGTTACGATACGTAGACATCTGCAAACGCTATTTCCTTGCAAGGAAGTGTCGCATTTACATTCATTTGAAGTGTGGACAAGGAATACATAACACTTCGCAAATCATATTATATCTTACCATGAAACATAGAAATGAGATCCGATATCGCGTTTTAAGAATCATAAGAACTCTATTGCTACGATACGTAGACATCTGCAAACGCTATTTCCTTGCAAGGAAGTGTCGCATTTACATTCATTTGAAGCGTGGACGAGGAATACATGACACTTCGCAAATCATATTATATCTTACCACGAAACATAGAAATGAGATGCGATATCGCGTTTTAAGAAGCATTAGAACTCTATTGCTACGATACCTAGACATCTGCAGACGCTACTTCCTAGCAAGGAAGTGTCGCATTTACATTCATTTGAAGGGTAGACGAGGAATACATGACACTTCGCAAATCATATAATATCTTATCATGAAACGTAGAAATGAGATGCGATATCGCGTTTTAAGAATCGTAAGAACTCTATTGCTACGATACGTAGACATCTGCAAACGCCATTTCCTTGCAAGGAAGTGTCGCATTTACATTCAGTTGATGTGTAGACGAGGAATACATAACACATCGCAAATCATATTATATCTTACCATGAAACATAGAAATGAGATGCGATATCGCGTTTTAAGAAGCATTAGAACTCTATTGCTACGATACGTAGACATCTGCAAACGCTATTTCCTTGCAAGGAAGTGTCGCACTTACATTCATTTGAAGCGTGGACGAGGCATACATGACACTTCGCAAATCATATTATATCCTACCACGAAACATAGAAATGAGATGCGATATCGCGTTTTAAGAAGCATTAGAACTCTGTTGCTACGATACCTATACATCTGCAGACGTTATTTCCTTGCAAGGAAGTGTCGCATTTACATTCATTTGAATCGTAGACGAGGAATGCATAACACTTCGCAATGAATATTATATCTTATCATGAAACATAGATATGAGATGCGATATCGCGTTTTAAGAAGCATTAGATCTCTATTGCTACGATACCTAGACATCTGCAGACGCTATTTCCTAGCAAGGAAGTGTCGCATTTACATTCATTTGAAGTGTGGACGAGGAATACATGATACTTCGCTAGTCATATTATATCTTACCATGAAACATAGCAATGGGATGCGATATCGCGTTTTAAGAAGCACTAGAAAGCTATTGCTACGATACGTAGACTTCTGCAAACGCTATTTCCTAACGAGGAAGTATCGCATTCACATTCATTTGAAGTGTAGACGATGAATACGTAACACTTCGCAAATCATATAATATCTTACCATGAAACGTAGAAATGAGATGCGATATCGCGTTTTAAGAATCATAAGAACTCTAATGCTACGATACGTAGACATCTGCAAACGCTATTTCCTTCTAAGGAAGTGTCGCATTTACATTCATTTGAAGTGTAGACGAGGAATACATGACACTTCGCAAATCATATTATATCTTACCATGAAACATAGAAATGAGATGCGATATAGCGTTTTAAGAATCATAAGATCTCTATTGCTACGATACGTAGACATCTGCAAACGCTATTTCCTTGCAAGGAAGTGTCGCATTTACATCCATTTGAAGTGTAGACGAGGAATACATGACACTTCGCAAATCATATTATATCTTACCATGAAACATAGAAATGAGATGCGATATCGCGTTTTAAGAAGCATTAGAACACTATTGCTACGATACGTAGACATCTGCAAACGCTATTTCCTAGCGAGGAAGTGTCGCATTCACATTCATTTGAAGTGTAGACGAGGAATACATGACACTTCGCAAATCTTATTATATCTTACCGTGATACGTAGAAATGAGATGCGATATCGCGTTTTAAGAAGCATTAGAACTCTATTGCTACGATACCTAGACATCTGCAGACGCTATTTCCTTGCAAGGAAGTGTCGCATTTACATTCATTTGAAGTGTAGACGAGGAATACATAGCACATCGCAAATCATATTATATCTTACCATGAAACATAGAAATGAGATGCGATATCGCGTTTTAAGGATCATAAGAAATCTATTGCTACGATACGTAGACATCTGCAATCGCTATTTCCTTGCAAGGAAGTGTCGCACTTACTTTCATTTGAATCGTAGACGAGGAATGCATAACACTTCGCAATGAATATTATATCTTATCATCAAACATAGATATGAGATGCAATATGTCGTTTTAAGAAGCATTTGAAATCTATTGCTTCAATACGTAGACATCTGCAAACGCTATTTCCTTGCAAGGAAGTGTCGCATTTACATTCATTTGAAGTGTAGACGAGTAATACATAACACTTCGCAAATCATATTATATCTTACCATGAAACATAGAAATGAGATGCGATATCGCGTTCTAAGAAGCATTAGAACACTACTGCTACGATAGGTAGACATTTGCAAACGCTATTTCCTTGCGAGGAAGTGTCGCATTTACATTCAGTTGATGTGTAGACGAGGAATACATGACACTTCGCAAATCATATTATATCTTACCATGAAACATAGAAATGAGATGCGATATCGCGTTTTAAGAAGCATGAGAACTCTTTTGCTACGACACGTAGACATCTGCAAACGCTATTTCCTTGCAAGGAAGTGTCGCATTTACATTCATTTGAAGTGTAGACGAGGAATACATGACACTTCGCAAATCATATTATATCTTACCATGAAACATAGAAATTAGATGCGATATCGCGTTTTAAGAAGCATTGGAACTCTATTGCTACGATACGTAGACATCCGCAAACGCTATTTCCTTGCAAGGAAGTGTCGCATTTACATTCATTTGAAGTGTAGACGAGGACTACATGACACTTCGCAAATCATGTAATATCTTACCATGAAACATAGAAATGAGATGCGATATCGCGTTTTAAGAATCATAAGAACTCTATTGCTACCATACGTAGACATCTGCAAACGCTATTTCCTTGCAAGGAAGTGTCGCATTTACATTCATTTGAATCGTAGACGAGGAATGCATAACACTTCGCAAATCATATTATATCTTACCATGAAACATAGAAATGAGATGCGATATCGCGTTCTAAGAAGCATTAGAACTCTATTGCTACGATACGTAGACATCTGCAAACGCTATTTCCTTGCAAGGAAGTGTCGCATTTACATTCATTTGAAGTATAGACGAGGAATACATGACACTTCGCAAATCATATAATATCTTACCATGAAACATAGAAATGAGAGGCGATATCGCGTTTTAAGAATCATAAGAACTCTATTGCTACGATACGTAGACATCTGCAAACGCTATTTCCTTGCAAGGAAGTGTCGCATTTACATTCATTTGATGTGTAGACGAGGAATACATAACACTTCGCAAATCATATTATATCTTACCATGAAACATAGAAATGAGATGCGATATCGCGTTTTAAGAAGCACTAGAAAGCTACTGCTACGATACGTAGACATCTGCAAACGCTATTTCCTAGCAAGGAAGTATCGCATTCACATTCATTTGAAGAGTAGACCAGGAATACATAACACTTCGAATATCATGTTATATCTTTCCATGAAACATAGAAATGAGATGCGATATCGCGTTTTAAGAAGCATTAGAACACTACTGCTACGATAGGTAGACATTTGCAAACGCTATTTCCTTGCAAGGAAGTGTCGCAGTTACATTCATTTGAAGTGTAGAGGAGGAATACATAACACTTCGCAAATCATATTACATCTTACCATGAAACATAGAAATGAGATGCGATATCGCGTTTTAAGAAGCATTAGAACTCTATTGCTACGATACCTAGAAATCTGAAGACGCTATTTCCTAGCAAGGAAGTGTGGCATTTACATTCCTTTGAAGTGTAGACGAGGAATGCATGACACTTCGCAAATCACATTATATCTTATCATGAAACATAGAAATGAGATGCGATATCGCGCTTTAAGAAGCATTAGAAATCTATTGCTACGATACGTAGACATCTGCAAACGCTATTTCCTAGCGAGGAAGTGTCGCATTCACATTCATTTGAAGTATAGACGAGGAATGCATAACACTTCGCAATGAATATTATATCTTATCATGAAACATAGATATGAGATGCGATATCGCGTTTTAAGAAACATTTGAACTCTATTGCTACGATACGTAGACATCTGCAAACGCTATTTCCTTGCAAGGAAGTGTCGCATTTACATTCATTTGAATCGTAGACGAGGAATGCATAACACTTCGCAATGAATATTATATCTTATCATCAAACATAGATATGAGATGCAATATCTCGTTTTATGAAGCATTAGAACTCTATTGCTACGATACGTAGACATCTGCAAACGCTATTTCCTTGCAAGAAAGTGTCGCATTTACATTCGTTTGATGTGTAGACGAGGAATACATAACACTTCGCAAATCATATTATATCTTACCATGAAACATAGAAATGAGATGCGATATCGCGTTTTAAGAAGCATTAGAACACTACTGCTACGATAGGTAGACATTTGCAAACGCTATTTCCTTGCAAGGAAGTGTCGCATTTGCATTCATTTGAAGTGTAGACGAGGAATACATAACACTCCGCAAATCATATTATATCTTACCATGAAACATAGAAATGACATGCGATATCGCGTTTTAAGAATCATAAGGTCTCTACTGCTACGATACGTAGACATCTGCAATCGCTATTTCCTAGCAAAGAAGTGTCGCATTTACATTCATTTGAAGTGTAGCCGAGGAATAAATAACACTTCGCAAATCGTATTATATCTTACCATGAAACATAGAAATGAGATGCGATATCGCGTTTTAAGAATCATAAGAACTCTATTGCTACGATACGTAGACATCTGCAAATGCTATTTCCTTGCAAGGAAGTGTCGCATTTACATTCATTTGAAGTGTAGACGAGGAATACATAACACTTCGCAAATCATATTATACCTTACCATGAAACATAGAAATGAGATGCGATATCGCGTTTTAAGAATCATAAGAACTCTATTGCAACGATACGTAGACATCTGCAAACGCTATTTCCTTGCAAGGAAGTGTCGTATTTACATTCATTTGATGTGTAGACGAGGAATACATAACACTTCGCAAATCATATTGTATCTTACCATGAAACATAGAAATGAGATGCGATATCGCGTTTTAAGAAGCATTAGAACACTACTGCTACGATAGGTAGACATTTGCAAACGCTATTTCCTTGCAAGGAAGTGTCGCATTTGCATTCATTTGAAGTGTAGACGAGGAATACATAACACTCCGCAAATCATATTATATCTTACCATGAAGCATAGAAATGAGATGCGATATCGCGTTTTAAGAATCATAAGATCTCTACTGCTACGATACGTAGACATCTGCAATCGCTATTTCCTAGCAAAGAAGTGTCGCATTTACATTCATTTGAAGTGTAGACGAGGAATACATAACACTTCGCAAATCATATTATACCTTACCATGAAACATAGAAATGAGATGCGATATCGCGTTTTAAGAATCATAAGAACTCTATTGCAACGATACGTAGACATCTGCAAACGCTATTTCCTTGCAAGGAAGTGTCGTATTTACATTCATTTGATGTGTAGACGAGGAATACATAACACTTCGCAAATCATATTGTATCTTACCATGAAACATAGAAATGAGATGCGATATCGCGTTTTAAGAAGCATTAGATCTCTATTGCTACGATACCTAGACATCTGCAAACGCTATTTCCTAGCGAGGAAGTATCGCATTCACATTCATTTGAAGAGTAGACTAGGAATACGTAACACTTCGCAAATCATGTTATATCTTACCATGAAACATAGAAATGAGATGCGATATCACGTTTTAAGAATCATATGAACTCTATTGCTACGATACGTAGACATCTGCAATCGCTTTTTCCTTGCAAGGAAGTGTCGCATTCACATTCATTTGAAGTGTAGACGAGGAATGCATAACACATCGCAATGAATATTATATCTTATCATGAAACATAGATATGAGATGCAATATCTCGTTTTAAGGAGCATTTGAACTCTATTGCTTCGATACGTAGACATCTGCATACGCTATTTCCTTGCAAGGAAGTGTCGCATTTACATTCATTTGAAGTGTAGACGAGGAATACATAACAGTTCGCAAATCATATTATATCTTACCATGAAACATAGAAATGAGATGCGATATCGCGTTTTAAGAAGCATTAGAAAACTATTGCTACGATAGGTAGACATTTGCAAACGCCATTTCCTTGCAAGGAAGTGTCGCATTTACATTCATTTGAAGTGTAGAGGAGGAATACATAACACTTCGCAAATCATATTACATCTTACCATGAAACATAGAAATGAGATGCGATATCGCGTTTTAAGAAGCATTAGAACACTATTGCTGCGATAGGCAGACATTTGCAAACGCTATTTCCTTGCAAGGAAGTGTCGCATTTACATTCATTTGAAATGTAGACGAGGAATACATGACACTTCGCAAATCATATTATACCTTACCATGAAACAGAAATGAGATGCGATATCGCGTTTTAAGAATCATAAGAACTCTATTGCTACGATACGTAGACATCTGCAATCGCTATTTCCTTGCAACGAAGTGTCGCATTTACTTTCATTTGAATCGTAGACGAGGAATGCATAACACTTCGCAATGAATATTATATCTTATCATGAAACGTAGATATGAGATGCAATATCTCGTTTTAAGAAGCATTTGAAATCTATTGCTTCGATACGTAGACATCTGCAAACGCTATTTCCTTGCAAGGAAGTGTCGCATTTACATTCATTTGAAGTGTAGACGAGGAATACATAACACTTCGCAAATCATATTATATCATACCATGAAACATAGAAATGAGATGCGATATCGCGTTTTAAGAATCATAAGAACTCTATTGCTACGATACGTAGACATCGGCAAACGCTATTTCCTAGCAAGGAAGTGTCGCATTTACATTCATTTGATGTGTAGACGAGGAATACATAACACTTCGCAAATCATATAATATCCTACCATGAAACGTAGAAATGAGATGCGATATCGCGTTTTAAGAATCATAAGAACTCTATTGCTACGATACCTAGACATCTGCAGACGCTATTTCCTAGCAAGGAAGTGTCGCATTTACATTCATTTGAAGTGTAGACGAGGAATACATAACACTTCACAAATCATATTATATCTTACCATGAAACATAGAAATGAGATGCGATATCGCGTTTTATGAAGCACTAGAAAGCTATTGCTACGATACGTAGACATCTGCAAACGCTATTTCCTAGCGAGGAAGTATGGCATTTACATTCATTTGAAGTGTAGGCGAGGAATACATAACACTTCGCAAATCATATTATATCTTACCATGAAACATAGAAATTAGATGCGATATCGCGTTTTAAGAAGCATTAGAACTCTATTGCTACGATACGTAGACATCTGCAAACGCTATTTCCTAGCGAGAAAGTGTCGCATTCACATTCATTTGAATCGTAGACGAGGATACATGATACTTCGCAAATCATATTATATCTTACCATGATACATAGAAATGAGATGCGATATCGCGCTTTAAGGAGCATTAGAAATCTATTGCTACGATACGTAGACATCTGCAGACGCTATTTCCTAGCAAGGAAGTATCGCATTTACATTCATTTGAAGCGTAGACGAGGAATACATAACACTTCGCAAATCATATTCTATCTTACCATGAAACATAGAAATGAAATGCGATATCGCATTTTAAGAAGCATTAGAAATCTATTGCTGCGATACGTAGACATCTGCAAACGCTATTTCCTAGCGAGAAAGTGTCGCATTCACATTCATTTGAAGTGTAGACGAGGAATACATAACACTTCGCAAATCATATTATATCTTACCATGAAACATAGAAATGAGATGCGATATCGCGTTCTAAGAAGCATTAGAACTCTATTGCTACGATACGTAGACATCTGCAAACGCTATTTCCTTGCAAGGAAGTGTCGCATTTACATTCATTTGAAGTATAGACGAGGAATACATGACACTTCGCAAATCATATAATATCTTACCATGAAACATAGAAATGAGAGGCGATATCGCGTTTTAAGAATCATAAGAACTCTATTGCTACGATACGTAGACATCTGCAAACGCTATTTCCTTGCAAGGAAGTGTCGCATTTACATTCATTTGATGTGTAGACGAGGAATACATAACACTTCGCAAATCATATTATATCTTACCATGAAACATAGATATGAGATGCGATATCGCGTTTTAAGAAACATTTGAACTCTATTGCTACGATACGTAGACATCTGCAAACGCTATTTCCTTGCAAGGAAGTGTCGCATTTACATTCATTTGAATCGTAGACGAGGAATGCATAACACTTCGCAATGAATATTATATCTTATCATCAAACATAGATATGAGATGCAATATCTCGTTTTATGAAGCATTAGAACTCTATTGCTACGATACGTAGACATCTGCAAACGCTATTTCCTTGCAAGGAAGTGTCGCATTTACATTCGTTTGATGTGTAGACGAGGAATACATAACACTTCGCAAATCATATTATATCTTACCATGAAACATAGAAATGAGATGCGATATCGCGTTTTAAGAAGCATTAGAACACTACTGCTACGATAGGTAGACATTTGCAAACGCTATTTCCTTGCAAGGAAGTGTCGCATTTGCATTCATTTGAAGTGTAGACGAGGAATACATAACACTCCGCAAATCATATTATATCTTACCATGAAACATAGAAATGACATGCGATATCGCGTTTTAAGAATCATAAGGTCTCTACTGCTACGATACGTAGACATCTGCAATCGCTATTTCCTAGCAAAGAAGTGTCGCATTTACATTCATTTGAAGTGTAGCCGAGGAATAAATAACACTTCGCAAATCGTATTATATCTTACCATGAAACATAGAAATGAGATGCGATATCGCGTTTTAAGAATCATAAGAACTCTATTGCTACGATACGTAGACATCTGCAAACGCTATTTCCTTGCAAGGAAGTGTCGCATTCACATTCATTTGAAGAGTAGACCAGGAATACATAACACTTCGAAAATCATGTTATATCTTTCCATGAAACATAGAAATGAGATGCGATATCGCGTTTTAAGAAGCATTAGAACACTACTGCTACGATAGGTAGACATTTGCAAACGCTATTTCCTTGCAAGGAAGTGTCGCAGTTACATTCATTTGAAGTGTAGAGGAGGAATACATAACACTTCGCAAATCATATTACATCTTACCATGAAACATAGAAATGAGATGCGATATCGCGTTTTAAGAAGCATTAGAACTCTATTGCTACGATACCTAGAAATCTGAAGACGCTATTTCCTAGCAAGGAAGTGTGGCATTTACATTCCTTTGAAGTGTAGACGAGGAATGCATGACACTTCGCAAATCACATTATATCTTATCATGAAACATAGAAATGAGATGCGATATCGCGCTTTAAGAAGCATTAGAAATCTATTGCTACGATACGTAGACATCTGCAAACGCTATTTCCTAGCGAGGAAGTGTCGCATTCACATTCATTTGAAGTATAGACGAGGAATGCATAACACTTCGCAATGAATATTATATCTTATCATGTAACACGGATATGAGATGCGATATCGCGTTTTAAGAAACATTTGAACTCTATTGCTACGATACGTAGACATCTGCAAACGCTATTTCCTTGCAAGGAAGTGTCGCATTTACATTCATTTGAATCGTAGACGAGGAATGCATAACACTTCGCAATGAATATTATATCTTATCATCAAACATAGATATGAGATGCAATATCTCGTTTTATGAAGCATTAGAACTCTATTGCTACGATACGTAGACATCTGCAAACGCTATTTCCTTGCAAGGAAGTGTCGCATTTACATTCGTTTGATGTGTAGACGAGGAATACATAACACTTCGCAAATCATATTATATCTTACCATGAAACATAGAAATGAGATGCGATATCGCGTTTTAAGAAGCATTAGAACACTACTGCTACGATAGGTAGACATTTGCAAACGCTATTTCCTTGCAAGGAAGTGTCGCATTTGCATTCATTTGAAGTGTAGACGAGGAATACATAACACTCCGCAAATCATATTATATCTTACCATGAAACATAGAAATGACATGCGATATCGCGTTTTAAGAATCATAAGGTCTCTACTGCTACGATACGTAGACATCTGCAATCGCTATTTCCTAGCAAAGAAGTGTCGCATTTACATTCATTTGAAGTGTAGCCGAGGAATAAATAACACTTCGCAAATCGTATTATATCTTACCATGAAACATAGAAATGAGATGCGATATCGCGTTTTAAGAATCATAAGAACTCTATTGCTACGATACGTAGACATCTGCAAACGCTATTTCCTTGCAAGGAAGTGTCGCATTTACATTCATTTGAAGTGTAGACGAGGAATACATAACACTTCGCAAATCATATTATACCTTACCATGAAACATAGAAATGAGATGCGATATCGCGTTTTAAGAATCATAAGAACTCTATTGCAACGATACGTAGACATCTGCAAACGCTATTTCCTTGCAAGGAAGTGTCGTATTTACATTCATTTGATGTGTAGACGAGGAATACATAACACTTCGCAAATCATATTGTATCTTACCATGAAACATAGAAATGAGATGCGATATCGCGTTTTAAGAAGCATTAGAACACTACTGCTACGATAGGTAGAGATTTGCAAACGCTATTTCCTTGCAAGGAAGTGTCGCATTTGCATTCATTTGAAGTGTAGACGAGGAATACATAACACTCCGCAAATCATATTATATCTTACCATGAAGCATAGAAATGAGATGCGATATCGCGTTTTAAGAATCATAAGATCTCTACTGCTGCGATACGTAGACATCTGCAATCGCTATTTCCTAGCAAAGAAGTGTCGCATTTACATTCATTTGAAGTGTAGACGAGGAATACATAACACTTCGCAAATCATATTATACCTTACCATGAAACATAGAAATGAGATGCGATATCGCGTTTTAAGAATCATAAGAACTCTATTGCAACGATACGTAGACATCTGCAAACGCTATTTCCTTGCAAGGAAGTGTCGTATTTACATTCATTTGATGTGTAGACGAGGAATACATAACACTTCGCAAATCATATTGTATCTTACCATGAAACATAGAAATGAGATGCGATATCGCGTTTTAAGAAGCATTAGATCTCTATTGCTACGATACCTAGACATCTGCAAACGCTATTTCCTAGCGAGGAAGTATCGCATTCACATTCATTTGAAGAGTAGACTAGGAATACGTAACACTTCGCAAATCATGTTATATCTTACCATGAAACATAGAAATGAGATGCGATATCACGTTTTAAGAATCATATGAACTCTATTGCTACGATACGTAGACATCTGCAATCGCTTTTTCCTTGCAAGGAAGTGTCGCATTCACATTCATTTGAAGTGTAGACGAGGAATGCATAACACATCGCAATGAATATTATATCTTATCATGAAACATAGATATGAGATGCAATATCTCGTTTTAAGGAGCATTTGAACTCTATTGCTTCGATACGTAGACATCTGCATACGCTATTTCCTTGCAAGGAAGTGTCGCATTTACATTCATTTGAAGTGTAGACGAGGAATACATAACAGTTCGCAAATCATATTATATCTTACCATGAAACATAGAAATGAGATGCGATATCGCGTTTTAAGAAGCATTAGAAAACTATTGCTACGATAGGTAGACATTTGCAAACGCCATTTCCTTGCAAGGAAGTGTCGCATTTACATTCATTTGAAGTGTAGAGGAGGAATACATAACACTTCGCAAATCATATTACATCTTACCATGAAACATAGAAATGAGATGCGATATCGCGTTTTAAGAAGCATTAGAACACTATTGCTGCGATAGGCAGACATTTGCAAACGCTATTTCCTTGCAAGGAAGTGTCGCATTTACATTCATTTGAAGTGTAGACGAGGAATACATGACACTTCGCAAATCATATTATGTCTTACCATGAAACATAGAAATGAGATGCGATATCGCGTTTTAAGAAGCATTAGAACACTATTGCTACGATAGGTAGACATTTGCAAACGCTATTTCCTTGCAAGGAAGTGTCGCATTTACATTCATTTGAAGTGTAGACTAGGAATACATAACACTTCGCAAATCATATTACATCTTACCATGAAACATAGAAATGAGATGCGATATCGCGTTTTAAGAAGCATTAGAACACTATTGCTGCGATAGGCAGACATTTGCAAACGCTATTTCCTTGCAAGGAAGTGTCGCATTTACATTCATTTGAAGTGTAGACGAGGAATACATGACACTTCGCAAATCATATTATACCTTACCATGAAACAGAAATGAGATGCGATATCGCGTTTTAAGAATCATAAGAACTCTATTGCTACGATACGTAGACATCTGCAAACGCTATTTCCTTGCAAGGAAGTGTCGCATTTACATTCATTTGAATCGTAGAGGAGGAATGCATAACACTTCGCAATGAATATTATATCTTATCTTGAAACATAGATATGAGATGCGATATCGCGTTTTAAGGATCATATGAACTCTATTGCTACGATACGTAGACATCTGCAATCGCTATTTCCTTGCAACGAAGTGTCGCATTTACTTTCATTTGAATCGTAGACGAGGAATGCATAACACTTCGCAATGAATATTATATCTTATCATGAAACGTAGATATGAGATGCAATATCTCGTTTTAAGAAGCATTTGAAATCTATTGCTTCGATACGTAGACATCTGCAAACGCTATTTCCTTGCAAGGAAGTGTCGCATTTACATTCATTTGAAGTGTAGACGAGGAATACATAACACTTCGCAAATCATATTATATCATACCATGAAACATAGAAATGAGATGCGATATCGCGTTTTAAGAATCATAAGAACTCTATTGCTACGATACGTAGACATCGGCAAACGCTATTTCCTAGCAAGGAAGTGTCGCATTTACATTCATTTGATGTGTAGACGAGGAATACATAACACTTCGCAAATCATATAATATCCTACCATGAAACGTAGAAATGAGATGCGATATCGCGTTTTAAGAATCATAAGAACTCTATTGCTACGATACCTAGACATCTGCAGACGCTATTTCCTAGCAAGGAAGTGTCGCATTTACATTCATTTGAAGTGTGGACGAGGAATACATGATACTTCGCTAGTCATATTATATCTTACCATGAAACATAGCAATGGGATGCGATATCGCGTTTTAAGAAGCACTAGAAAGCTATTGCTACGATACGTAGACATCTGCAAACGCTATTTCCTAGCGAGGAAGTATCGCATTCACATTCATTTGAAGTGTAGACGATGAATACGTAACACTTCGCAAATCATGTTATACCGTACCATGAAACATAGAAATGAGATGCGATATCGCGTTTTAAGAATCATAAGAGCTCTATTGCTACGATACGTAGACATCTGCAAACGCTATTTCCTTGCAAGGAAGTGTCGCATTTACATTCATTTGAATCGTAGACGAGGAATGCATAACACTTCGCAAATCATTTTATATCTTACCATGATACATAGAAATGAGATGCGATATCGCGTTTTAAGAAGCATTAGAACTCTATTGCTACGATACCTAGACATCTGCAGACGCTATTTCCTAGCAAGGAAGTGTCGCATTTACATTCATTTGATGTGTAGACGAGGAATACATAACACTTCGCAAATCATATTATATCTTACCATGAAACATAGAAATGTGATGCGATATCGCGTTTTAAGAATAATAAGAACTCTATTGCTACGATTCGTAGACATCTGCAAACGCTATTTTCTTGCAAAGAAGTGTAGCATTTACATTCATTTGAAGTGTAGACGAGGAATACATAACAGTTCGCAAATCATATTATATCTTACCATGAGACATAGAAATGAGATCCGATATCGCGTTTTAAGAATCATAAGAACTCTATTGCTACGATACGCAGACATCTGCAAACGCTATTTCCTTGCAAGGAAGTGTCGCATTTACATTCATTTGAAGCGTGGACGAGGAATACATGACACTTCGCAAATCATATTATATCTTACCACGAAACATAGAAATGAGATGCGATATCGCGTTTAGGAAGCATTAGAACTCTATTGCTACGATACCTAGACATCTGCAGACGCTACTTCCTAGCAAGGAAGTGTCGCACTTACATTTATTTGAAGTGTAGATGAGGAATACATGACACTTCGCAAATCATATAATATCTTACCATGAAACGTAGAAATGAGATGCGATATCGCGTTTTAAGAATCATAAGAACTCTAATGCTACGATACGTAGACATCTGCAAACGCTATTTCCTTCTAAGGAAGTGTCGCATTTACATTCATTTGAAGTGTAGACGAGGAATACATGACACTCCGCAAATCATATTATATCTTACCATGAAACATAGAAATGAGATGCGATATCGCGTTTTAAGAAGCATTAGAAATCTATTGCTACGATACGTAGACATCTGCAAACGCTATTTCCTAGCGAGGAAGTGTCGCATTCACATTCATTTGAAGTGTAGACGAGTAATACATGACACTTCGCAAATCTTATTATATCTTACCATGAAGCATAGCAATGAGATGCGATATCGCGTTTTAAGAAGCATTAGGACGCTACTGCTACGATACGTAGATATCTGCAAACACTATTTCCTAGCGAGGAAGTGTCGCATTCACATTCATTTGAAGTGTAGACGAGGAATACATAACACTCCGCAAATCATATTATATTTTATCATGAAACATAGAAATGTGATGCGATATCGCGTTTTAAGAATCATAAGAACTCTATTGTTACGATACGTAGACATCTGCAAACGCTATTTCCTTGCAAAGAAGTGTCGCATTTACATTCATTTGAAGTGTAGACGAGGAATACATAACACTTCGCAAATCATATTATATCTTACCATGAAACATAGAAATGAGATCCGATATCGCGATTTAAGAATCACAAGAACTCTATTGCTACGATACGTAGACATCTGCAAACGCTATTTCCTTGCAAGGAAGTGTCGCATTTACATTCATTTGCAGCGTGGACGAGGAATACATGACACTTCGCAAATCATATTATATCTTAGCACGAAGCATAGAAATGAGATGCGATATCGCGTTTTAAGAAGCATTAGAACTCTATTGCTACGATACCTAGACATCTGCAGACGCTATTTCCTAGCAAGGAAGTGTCGCATTTACATTCATTTGAAGTGTGGACGAGGAATACATGATACTTCGCTAGTCATATTATATCTTACCATGAAACATAGCAATGGGATGCGATATCGCGTTTTAAGAAGCACTAGAAAGCTATTGCTACGATACGTAGACATCTGCAAACGCTATTTCCTAGCGAGGAAGTATCGCATTCACATTCATTTGAAGTGTAGACGATGAATACGTAACACTTCGCAAATCATGTTATACCTTACCATGAAACATAGAAATGAGATGCGATATCGCGTTTTAAGAATCATAAGAGCTCTATTGCTACGATACGTAGACATCTGCAAACGCTATTTCCTTGCAAGGAAGTGTCGCATTTACATTCATTTGAATCGTAGACGAGGAATGCATAACACTTCGCAAATCATTTTATATCTTACCATGATACATAGAAATGAGATGCGATATCGCGTTTTAAGAAGCATTAGAACTCTATTGCTACGATACCTAGACATCTGCAGACGCTATTTCCTAGCAAGGAAGTGTCGCATTTACATTCATTTGATGTGTAGACGAGGAATACATAACACTTCGCAAATCATATTATATCTTACCATGAAACATAGAAATGTGATGCGATATCGCGTTTTAAGAATAATAAGAACTCTATTGCTACGATTCGTAGACATCTGCAAACGCTATTTTCTTGCAAAGAAGTGTAGCATTTACATTCATTTGAAGTGTAGACGAGGAATACATAACAGTTCGCAAATCATATTATATCTTACCATGAAACATAGAAATGAGATCCGATATCGCGTTTTAAGAATCATAAGAACTCTAATGCTACGATACGTAGACATCTGCAAACGCTATTTCCTTCTAAGGAAGTGTCGCATTTACATTCATTTGAAGTGTAGACGAGGAATACATGACACTCCGCAAATCATATTATATCTTACCATGAAACATAGAAATGAGATGCGATATCGCGTTTTAAGAAGCATTAGAAATCTATTGCTACGATACGTAGACATCTGCAAACGCTATTTCCTAGCGAGGAAGTGTCGCATTCACATTCATTTGAAGTGTAGACGAGGAATACATGACACTTCGCAAATCTTATTATATCTTACCATGAAACATAGCAACGAGATGCGATATCGCGTTTTAAGAAGCATTAGGACGCTACTGCTACGATACGTAGATATCTGCAAACACTATTTCCTAGCGAGGAAGTGTCGCATTCACATTCATTTGAAGTGTAGACGAGGAATACATAACACTCCGCAAATCATATTATATTTTACCATGAAACATAGAAATGTGATGCGATATCGCGTTTTAAGAATCATAAGAACTCTATTGTTACGATACGTAGACATCTGCAAACGCTATTTCCTTGCAAAGAAGTGTCGCATTTACATTCATTTGAAGTGTAGACGAGGAATACATAACACTTCGCAAATCATATTATATCTTACCATGAAACATAGAAATGAGATCCGATATCGCGATTTAAGAATCACAAGAACTCTATTGCTACGATACGTAGACATCTGCAAACGCTATTTCCTTGCAAGGAAGTGTCGCATTTACATTCATTTGAAGCGTGGACGAGGAATACATGACACTTCGCAAATCATATTATATCTTAGCACGAAGCATAGAAATGAGATGCGATATCGCGTTTTAAGAAGCATTAGAACTCTATTGCTACGATACCTAGACATCTGCAGACGCTACCTCCTAGCAAGGAAGTGTCGCATTTACATTCATTTGAAGTGTAGACGAGGAATACATAACACTCCTCAAATCATATTATATCTTACCATGAAACATAGAAATGAGATGCGATATCGCGTTTTAAGAATCATAAGAACTCTATTGCTACGATACGTAGACATCTGCAAACGCTACTTCCTTGCAAAGTAGTGTCGCACTTACATTCATTTGATATGTAGACGAGGAATACATAATACTTCGCAAATCATATTATATCTTACCATGAAACATAGAAATGAGATGCGATATCGCGTTTTTAGAAGCATTAGAACACTATTGATACGATAGGTAGACATTTGCAAACGCTATTTCCTTGCAAGGAAGTGTTGCATTTTCATTCATTTGAAGTGTAGACGAGGAATAAATAACACTTCGCAAATCATATTATATCTTACCATGAAACATAGAAATGAGATGCGATATCGCGTTTTAAGAATCATAAGAACTCTATTGCTACGATACCTATACATCTGCAGACGTTATTTCCTTGCAAGGAAGTGTCGCATTTACATTCATTTGAAGTGTGGACGAGGAATACATAACACTTCGCAAATCATATTATATCTTACCATGAAACATAGAAATGAGATGCGATATCGCGTTTTAAGAATCATAAGAACTGTATTGCTACGATACGTAGACATCTGCAAACGCTATTTCCTTGCAAGGAAGTGTCGCATTTACATTCATTTGAAGCGTGGACGAGGAATACATGACACTTCGCAAATCATATTATATCTTACCACGAAACATAGAAGTGAGATGCGATATCGCGTTTTAAGAAGCATTAGAACTCTATTGCTACGATACCTAGACATCTGCAGACGCTACTTCCTAGCAAGGAAGTGTCGCATTTACATTCATTTGAAGGGTAGACGAGGAATACATGACACTTCGCAAATCATATAATATCTTACCATGAAACGTAGAAATGAGATGCGATATCGCGTTTTAAGAAGCATTAGATCTCTATTGCTACGATACCTAGACATCTGCAGACGCCATTTCCTAGCAAGGAAGTGTCGCATTTACATTCATTTAAAGTGTGGACGAGGAATACATGATACTTCGCTAGTCATATTATATCTTACCATGAAACATAGCAATGGGATGCGATATCGCGTTTTAAGAAGCACTAGAAAGCTATTGCTACGATACGTAGACATCTGCAAACGCTATTTCCTAGCGAGGAAGTATCGCATTCACATTCATTTGAAGTGTAGACGATGAATACGTAACACTTCGCAAATCATGTTGTACCTTACCATGAAACATAGAAATGAGATGCGATATCGCGTTTTAAGAATCATAAGAACTCTATTGCTACGATACGTAGACATCTGCAAACGCTATTTCCTTGCAAGGAAGTGTCGCATTTACATTCATTTGAAGTGTAGACAAGGAATACATAACACTTCGCAAATCATATTATACCTTACCATGAAACATAGAAATGAGATGCGATATCGCGTTTTAAGAATCATAAGAACTATATTGCTACGATACGTAGACATCTGCAAACGCTATTTCCTTGCAAGGAAGTGTCGCATTTACATTCATTTGATGTGTAGACGAGGAATACATAACACTTCGCAAATCATATTATATCTTACCATGAAACATAGAAATGAGATGCGACATCGCGTTCTAAGAAGCATTAGAACACTACTGCTACGATAGGTAGACATTTGCAAACGCTATTTCCTTGCAAGGAAGAGTCGCATTTACATTCATTTGAATCATAGACGAGGAATGCATAACACTTCGCAAAGAATATTATATCTTATCATGAAACACAGATATGAGATGCGATATCGCGTTTTAAGAAGCATTAGAACTCTATTGCTACGATACCTAGACATCTGCAGACGCTATTTCCTTGCGAGGAAGTGTCGCATTTACATTCATTTGAGGTGTAGACAAGGAATACATAACACTTCGCAAATCATATTATATCTTACCATGAAACATAGCAATTGGATGCGATATCGCGTTTTAAGAAGCACTAGAAAGCTATTGCTACGATACGTAGACATCTGCAAACGCTATTTCCTAGCGAGGAAGTATCGCATTCACATTCATTTGAAGTGTAGACGATGAATACGTAACACTTCGCAAATCATGTTATACCTTACCATGAAACATAGAAATGAGATGCGATATCGCGTTTTAAGAATCATAAGAACTCTATTGCTACGATACGTAGACATCTGCAAACGCTATTTCCTTGCGAGGAAGTGTCGCATTTACATTCATTTGAATCGTAGACGAGGAATGCATAACACTTCGCAAATCATTTTATATCTTACCATGATACATAGAAATGAGATGCGATATCGCGTTTTAAGAAGCATTAGAATTCTATTGCTACGGTACCTAGACATCTGCAGACGCTATTTCCTAGCAAGGAAGTGTCGCATTTACATTCATTTGATGTGTAGACGAGGAATACATAAAACTTCGCAATGAATATTATATCTTATCATGAAACATAGATATGAGATGCAATATCTCGTTTTAAGAAGCATTTGAACTCTATTGCTTCGATACGTAGACATCTGCAAACCCTATTTCCTTGCAAGGAAGTGTCGCATTTACATCCATTTGAAGTGTAGACGAGGAATACATGACACTTCGCAAATCATATTATATCTTACCATGAAACATAGAAATGAGATGCGATATCGCGTTTTAAGAAGCATTAGAACACTATTGCTACGATACGTAGATATCTGCAAACACTATTTCCTAGCGAGGAAGTGTCGCATTCACATTCATTTGAAGTGTAGACGAGGAATACATAACACTCCGCAAATCATATTATATTTTACCATGAAACATAGAAATGTGATGCGATATCGCGTTTTAAGAATCATAAGAACTCTATTGTTACGATACGTAGACATCTGCAAACGCTATTTCCTTGCAAAGAAGTGTCGCATTTACATTCATTTGAAGTGTAGACGAGGAATACATAACACTTCGCAAATCATATTATATCTTACCATGAAACATAGAAATGAGATCCGATATCGCGATTTAAGAATCACAAGAACACTATTGCTACGATACGTAGACATCTGCAAACGCTATTTCCTTGCAAGGAAGTGTCGCATTTACATTCATTTGAAGCGTGGACGAGGAATACATGACACTTCGCAAATCATATTATATCTTACCACGAAGCATAGAAATGAGATGCGATATCGCGTTTTAAGAAGCATTAGAACTCTATTGCTACGATACCTAGACATCTGCAGACGCTACTTCCTAGCAAGGAAGTGTCGCATTTACATTCATTTGAAGTGTAGACGAGGAATACATAACACTCCTCAAATCATATTATATCTTACCATGAAACATAGAAATGAGATGCGATATCGCGTTTTAAGAATCATAAGAACTCTATTGCTACGATACGTAGACATCTGCAAACGCTATTTCCTTGCAAAGAAGTGTCGCACTTACATTCATTTGATATGTAGACGAGGAATACATAATACTTCGCAAATCATATTATATCTTACCATGAAACATAGAAATGAGATGCGATATCGCGTTTTAAGAAGCATTAGAACACTATTGATACGATAGGTAGACATTTGCAAACGCTATTTCCTTGCAAGGAAGTGTTGCATTTTCATTCATTTGAAGTGTAGACGAGGAATAAATAACACTTCGCAAATCATATTATATCTTACCATGAAACATAGAAATGAGATGCGATATCGCGTTTTAAGAATCATAAGAACTCTATTGCTACGATACCTATACATCTGCAGACGTTATTTCCTTGCAAGGAAGTTTCGCATTTACATTCATTTGAAGTGTGGACGAGGAATACATAACACTTCGCAAATCGTATTATATCTTACCATGAAACATAGAAATGAGATCCGATATCGCGTTTTAAGAATCATAAGAACTCTATTGCTACGATGCGCAGACATCTGCAAACGCTATTTCCTTGCAAGGAAGTGTCGCAATTACATTCATTTGAAGTGTAGACGAGGAATACATAACACTCCGCAAATCATATTATATTTTACCATGAAACATAGAAATGTGATGCGATATCGCATTTTAAGAATCATAAGAACTCTATTGTTACGATACGTAGACATCTGCAAACGCTATTTCCTTGCAAAGAAGTGTCGCATTTACATTCATTTGAAGTGTAGACGAGGAATACATAACACTTCGCAAATCATATTATATCTTACCATGAAACATAGAAATGTGATCCGATATCGCGATTTAAGAGTCACAAGAACTCTATTGCTACGATACCTAGACATCTGCAAACGCTATTTCCTTGCAAGGAAGTGTCGCATTTACATTCATTCGAAGCGTGGACGGGGAATACATGACACTTCGCAAATCATATTATATCTTACCACGAAACATAGAAACGAGATGCGATATCGCGTTTTAAGAAGCATTAGAACACCATTGCTACGATACCTAGACATCTGCAGACGCTACTTCCTAGCAAGGAAGTGTCGCATTTACATTCATTTGAAGTGTAGACGAGGAATACATAACACTCCTCAAATCATATTATATCTTACCATGAAACATAGAAATGAGATGCGATATCGCGTTTTAAGAATCATAAGAACTCTATTGCTACGATACGTAGACATCTGCAAACGCTACTTCCTTGCAAAGTAGTGTCGCACTTACATTCATTTGATATATAGACGAGGAATACATAATACTTCGCAAATCATATTATATCTTACCATGAAACATAGAAATGAGATGCGATATCGCGTTTTAAGAAGCATTAGAACACTATTGATACGATAGGTAGACATTTGCAAACGCTATTTCCTTGCAAGGAAGTGTTGCATTTTCATTCATTTGAAGTGTAGACGAGGAATAAATAACACTTCGCAAATCATATTATATCTTACCATGAAACATAGAAATGAGATGCGATATCGCGTTTTAAGAATCATAAGAACTCTATTGCTACGATACCTATACATCTGCAGACGTTATTTCCTTGCAAGGAAGTGTCGCATTTACATTCATTTGAAGTGTGGACGAGGAATACATAACACTTCGCAAATCATATTATATCTTACCATGAAACATAGAAATGAGATGCGATATCGCGTTTTAAGAATCATAAGAACTGTATTGCTACGATACGTAGACATCTGCAAACGCTATTTCCTTGCAAGGAAGTGTCGCATTTACATTCATTTGAAGCGTGGACGAGGAATACATGACACTTCGCAAATCATATTATATCTTACCACGAAACATAGAAGTGAGATGCGATATCGCGTTTTAAGAAGCATTAGAACTCTATTGCTACGATACCTAGACATCTGCAGACGCTACTTCCTAGCAAGGAAGTGTCGCATTTACATTCATTTGAAGGGTAGACGAGGAATACATGACACTTCGCAAATCATATAATATCTTACCATGAAACGTAGAAATGAGATGCGATATCGCGTTTTAAGAAGCATTAGATCTCTATTGCTACGATACCTAGACATCTGCAGACGCCATTTCCTAGCAAGGAAGTGTCGCATTTACATTCATTTAAAGTGTGGACGAGGAATACATGATACTTCGCTAGTCATATTATATCTTACCATGAAACATAGCAATGGGATGCGATATCGCGTTTTAAGAAGCACTAGAAAGCTATTGCTACGATACGTAGACATCTGCAAACGCTATTTCCTAGCGAGGAAGTATCGCATTCACATTCATTTGAAGTGTAGACGATGAATACGTAACACTTCGCAAATCATGTTGTACCTTACCATGAAACATAGAAATGAGATGCGATATCGCGTTTTAAGAATCATAAGAACTCTATTGCTACGATACGTAGACATCTGCAAACGCTATTTCCTTGCAAGGAAGTGTCGCATTTACATTCATTCGAAGCGTGGACGGGGAATACATGACACTTCGCAAATCATATTATATCTTACCACGAAACATAGAAACGAGATGCGATATCGCGTTTTAAGAAGCATTAGAACACCATTGCTACGATACCTAGACATCTGCAGACGCTACTTCCTAGCAAGGAAGTGTCGCATTTACATTCATTTGAAGTGTAGACGAGGAATACATAACACTCCTCAAATCATATTATATCTTACCATGAAACATAGAAATGAGATGCGATATCGCGTTTTAAGAATCATAAGAACTCTATTGCTACGATACGTAGACATCTGCAAACGCTATTTCCTTGCAAAGAAGTGTCGCACTTACATTCATTTGATATGTAGACGAGGAATACATAATACTTCGCAAATCATATTATATCTTACCATGAAACATAGAAATGAGATGCGATATCGCGTTTTAAGAAGCATTAGAACACTATTGCTACGATAGGTAGACATTTGCAAACGCTATTTCCTTGCAAGGAAGTGTTGCATTTTCATTCATTTGAAGTGTAGACGAGGAATACATGACACTTCGCAAATCATATAATATCTTACCATGAAACGTAGAAATGAGATGCGATATCGCGTTTTAAGAATCGTAAGAACTCTATTGCTACGATACGTAGACATCTGCAAACGCCATTTCCTTGCAAGGAAGTGTCGCATTTACATTCAGTTGATGTGTAGACGAGGAATACATAACACATCGCAAATCATATTATATCTTACCATGAAACATAGAAATGAGATCCGATATCGCGTTTTAAGAATCATAAGAAATCTATTGCTACGATACGTAGACATCTGCAAACGCTATTTCCTTGCAAGGAAGTGTCGCATTTACATTCATTTGAAGCGTGGACGAGGAATACATGACACTTCACAAATCATATTATATCTTACCACGAAACATAGAAGTGAGATGCGATATCGCGTTTTAAGAAGCATTAGAACTCTATTGCTACGATACCTAGACATCTGCAGACGCTACTTCCTAGCAAGGAAGTGTCGCATTTACATTCATTTGAAGTGTAGACGAGGAATACATGACACTTCGCAAATCATATTATATCTTACCATGAAACATAGAAATGAGATGCGATATCGCGTTTTAAGTATCATAAGATCTCTATTGCTACGATACGTAGACATCTGCAAACGCTATTTCCTTGCAAGGACGTGTCGCATTTACATCCATTTGAAGTGTAGACGAGGAATACATGACACTTCGCAAATTATATTATATCTTACCATGAAACATAGAAATGAGATGCGATATCGCGTTTTAAGAAGCATTAGAACACTATTGCTACGATAGGTAGACATTTGCAAACGCTATTTCCTTGCAAAGAAGTGTCGCATTTACATTCAATTGAAGTGTAGACGAGGAATACATAACACTTCGCAATTCATATTATATCTTACCATGAAACATAGAAATGAGATGCGATATCGCGTTTTAAGAAGCATTAGAAATCTATTGCTACGATACGTAGACATCTGCAAACGCTATTTCCTAGCGAGGAAGTGTCGCATTCACATTCATTTGAAGTGTAGACGAGGAATACATGACACTTCGCAAATCTTATTGTATCTTACCGTGATACGTAGAAATGAGATGCGATATCGCGTTTTAAGAATCATAAGAAATCTATTGCTACGATACGTAGACATCTGCAAACGCTATTTCCTTGCAAGGAAGTGTCGCATTTACATTCATTTGAAGTGTAGACAAGGAATACATAACACTTCGCAAATCATATTATACCTTACCATGAAACATAGAAATGAGATGCGATATCGCGTTTTAAGAATCATAAGAACTATATTGCTACGATACGTAGACATCTGCAAACGCTATTTCCTTGCAAGGAAGTGTCGCATTTACATTCATTTGATGTGTAGACGAGGAATACATAACACTTCGCAAATCATATTATATCTTACCATGAAACATAGAAATGAGATGCGACATCGCGTTCTAAGAAGCATTAGAACACTACTGCTACGATAGGTAGACATTTGCAAACGCTATTTCCTTGCAAGGAAGAGTCGCATTTACATTCATTTGAATCGTAGACGAGGAATGCATAACACTTCGCAAAGAATATTATATCTTATCATGAAACATAGATATGAGATGCAATATCTCGTTTTAAGAAGCATTTGAAATCTATTGCTTCGATACGTAGACATCTGCAAACGCTATTTTCTTGCAAGGAAGTGTCGCATTTACATTCATTTGAGGTGTATACAAGGAATACATAACACTTCGCAAATCATATTATATCTTACCATGAAACATAGCAATTGGATGCGATATCGCGTTTTAAGAAGCACTAGAAAGCTATTGCTACGATACGTAGACATCTGCAAACGCTATTTCCTAGCGAGGAAGTATCGCATTCACATTCATTTGAAGTGTAGACGATGAATACGTAACACTTCGCAAATCATGTTATACCTTACCATGAAACATAGAAATGAGATGCGATATCGCGTTTTAAGAATCATAAGAACTCTATTGCTACGATACGTAGACATCTGCAAACGCTATTTCCTTGCGAGGAAGTGTCGCATTTACATTCATTTGAATCGTAGACGAGGAATGCATAACACTTCGCAATGAATATTATATCTTATCATGAAACATAGATATGAGATGCAATATCTCGTTTTAAGAAGCATTTGAACTCTATTGCTTCGATACGTAGACATCTGCAAACGCTATTTCCTTGCAAGGAAGTGTCGCATTTACATTCATTTGAAGTGTAGACGAGTAATACATAACACTTCGCAAATCATATTATATCTTACCATGAAACATAGAAATGAGATGCGATATCACGTTCTAAGAAGCATTAGAACACTACTGCTACGATAGGTAGACATTTGCAAACGCTATTTCCTTGCGAGGAAGTGTCGCATTTACATTCAGTTGATGTGTAGACGAGGAATACATAACACTTCGCAAATCATATTATATCTTACCATGAAACATAGAAATGAAATGCGATATCGCGTTTTAAGAAGCATTAGAACTCTTTTGCTACGATACGTAGACATCTGCAAACGCTATTTCCTTGCAAGGAAGTGTCGCATTTACATTCATTTGAAGTGCAGACGAGGAATACATGACCCTTCGCAAATCATATTATATCTTACCATGAAACATAGAAATGAGATGCGATATCGCGTTTTAAGAAGCATTAGGAATCTATTGCTACGATACGTAGACATCTGCAGACGCTATTTCCTTGCAAGGAAGTGTCGCATTTACATTCATTTGAATCGTAGACGAGGAATGCATAACACTTCGCAAGTCATATTATATCTTACCATGAAACATAGAAATGAGATGCGATATCGCGTTTTAAGAAGCATTAGAACTCTATTGCTACGATACCTAGACATCTGCAGACGCTATTTCCTAGCAAGGAAGTGTCGCATTTACATTCATTTGAAGTGTAGACGAGGAATACATGACACTTCGCAAATCATATAATATCTTACCATGAAACATAGAAATGAGATGCGATATCGCGTTTTAAGAAGCATTAGGAATCTATTGCTACGATACGTAGACATCTGCAGACGCTATTTCCTTGCAAGGAAGTGTCGCATTTACATTTATTTGAATCGTAGACGAGGAATGCATAACACTTCGCAAGTCATATTATATCTTACCATGAAACATAGAAATGAGATGCGATATCGCGTTCTAAGAAGCATTAGAACTCTATTGCTACGATACCTAGACATCTGCAGACGCTATTTCCTAGCAAGGAAGTGTCGCATTTACATTCATTTGAAGTGTAGACGAGGAATACATGACACTTCGCAAATCATATAATATCTTACCATGAAACATAGAAATGAGATGCGATATCGCGTTTTAAGAATCATAAGAACTCTATTGCTACGATACGTAGACATCTGCAAACGCTATTTCCTTGCAAGGAAGTGTCGCATTTACATTCATTTGAAGTTTAGACGAAGAATACATACCACTTCGCAAATCATATTATATCTTACCATGAAACATAGAAATGAGATGCGATATCACGTTCTGAGAAGCATTAGAACTCTATTGCTACGATACGTAGACATCTGCAAACGCTATTTCCTTGCAAGGAAGTGTCGCATTTACATTCATTTGAATCGTAGACGAGGAATGCATAACACTTCGCAATGAATATTATATCTTATCATGAAACATAGATATGAGATGCAATATCTCGTTTTAAGAAGCATTAGGACTCTATTGCTATGATACCTAGATATCTGCAGACGCTATTTCCTAGCAAGGAAGTGTCGTATTTTCATTCATTTGAAGTGTAGACGAGGAATACATAACACTTCGCAAATCATATTATATCTTACCATGAAACATAGAAATGGGATGCGATATCGCGTTTTAAGGAGCATCAGAAATCCATTGCTACGATACGTAGTGTGACGTCCGGCGTATCGCCGTCCACCCTCCGACACCTCCCACACAGAGCAGGGACGAATTACCTGCACCCGTCCACGGCCCAGCGCACGGGTAAACACCCCTTTCGCCGAGCTAAGGCAGCCGACCCGCAAATCACGCCCCGGAGATGGAACAATCATTTGCGCTACCGCGCAAATCACAGCACCCACGATCCACCTTCGCAACAACGACCCACCGAATCGCCCACCGTAACTCAGCCATACTTCATTTTTTCTAATATATATAACTATATATATTAATTCTAGATCTAAGTACACACGACACTATTCGATGTAACACGAACAACACTCACACATAATTTTAAGATATATGTATAATCAATATTCTCTAAGAAGCGATGCGCTCGCGCGCGCACTCGACGCGCGCGGCTCACGCGTAACGCGAGCCGCGCCCCACCGCAAGGGCCGTCCGCCCTACTCCTACCGTCCGCCCCACTCGAAGAGCTCAGCGACTGGCGCGCCACGAGAACCGAGGAGGTCTCGTGCACGCGAGTGGATCGACACTTCGTCCCGGGCATCGCCCGACTTCGGACCTCTCTCAAACTTCGACTTCTAATTCAAATCGTATTCAAGTTCCATTTCAAGTTCCTACTCTATTTCTAAATCTAAGTTCTATTTCTAGTTCATTATGTTACTCTAAATCTAGATAGGGAAGTAAGTGTATAGCTAGGATTAATCAAGAATATATCTCTATTTTATTTCTACATCCGAGTCCTTATTCATTTTATATCTACGCGACACACTCCGGTTCTCGCGTACAACCATACACAGCGCTACTTTGCGGAGATACAGATACTTGAACCTCTGCATTAGATAGAGCGGACCGCCGCTTATCTGTGCCGAATACAAGTGGAAGATCTCCCGAGTGGACGATCACTCTTCACCCTCCTGGACCGACGACGATAGAGCGGACCGCCGCTTATCCGACTCGAATCTGGTTAGGAGAAGAAGATCTCGTATGTGTCGCTCCGCTACCAAGAGATGACGCGCCGCGCCGGTAGAAAGAATTTCTTGCGACAACTTGTGCGGGAATATAACGGATCCCAGGCGTGCCCAGCCTACCATTCCGTGATTGCTGTTACTGCTGTCCGCATCCAGCCTCCTGCAGCACCACCGACATCTCCGACGCCAGCATCCGAGTCCGGTCAACGTCGCTGGACCCTCTCTCCATTGACGCTCCCTCAACGCCTATCTTACGCGTCCACTGTCCCAGCCGGTGACCCTCGACAACGGCGATACCTGGAAAGAGGATATTAAAGTGTTAATCGACGAAAGGTAAGTAAATTTCACCTCACCGCGTCGAAAAGGGTACAATTCCGGCTCGCGTCCCATAAAAGGAAACCACGGTACCCATCACAATCGAGTGATCGGCCCTGTGTTTTATATTTCGTTTCGTACGGACGACTCCGGAAATTCTCCCGGTCCCGGACGTGACAGTAGACACCTGCAAACGCTATTTCCTTGCAAGGAAGTGTCGCATTTACATTCATTTGATGCGTAGACGAGGAATACATAACACTTCGCAAATCATATTATACCTTACCATGAAACATAGAAATGAGATGCGATATCGCGTTTTAAGAATCATAAGAACTCTATTGCTACGATACGTAGACATCTGCAGACGCTATTTCCTAGCAAGGAAGTGTCGCATTTACATTCATTTGAAGTGTAGACGAGGAATACATGACACTTCGCAAATCATATTATATCTTACCATGAAACATAGAAATGAGATGCGATATCGCGTTTTAAGAAGCACTAGAAAGCTACTGCTACGATACGTAGACATCTGCAAACGCTATTTCCTAGCGAGGAAGTATCGCATTCACATTCATTTGAAGAGTAGACTAGGAATACATAACACTTCGAAAATCATGTTATATCTTTCCATGAAACATAGAAATGAGATGCAATATCGCGTTTTAAGAAGCATTAGAACACTACTGCTACGATAGGTAGACATTTGCAAACGCTATTTCCTTGCAAGGAAGTGTCGCATTTGCATTCATTTGAAGTGTAGACGAGGAATACATAACACTCCGCAAATCATATTATATCTTACCATGAAACATAGAAATGAGATGCGATATCGCGTTTTAAGAATCATAAGATCTCTACTGCTACGATACGTAGACATCTGCAATCGCTATTTCCTAGCAAAGAAGTGTCGCATTTACGTTCATTTGAAGTGTAGCCGAGGAATAAATAACACTTCGCAAATCGTATTATATCTTACCATGAAACATAGAAATGAGATGCGATATCGCGTTTTAAGAATCATAAGAACTCTATTGCTACGATACGTAGACATCTGCAAACGCTATTTCCTTGCAAGGAAGTGTCGCATTTACATTCATTTGAAGTGTAGACGAGGAATACATAACACTTCGCAAATCATATTATATCTTACCATGAAACATAGAAATGAGATGCGATATCGCGTTTTAAGAAGCACTAGAAAGCTATTGCTACGATACGTAGACATCTGCAAACGCTATTTTCTTGCAAAAAAGTGTCGCATTTACATTCATTTGAAGTGTAGCCGAGGAATACATAACACTTCGCAAATCGTATTATATCTTACCATGAAACATAGAAATGAGATGCGATATCGCGTTTTAAGAAGCATTAGAACTCTATTGCTACGATCCGTAGACATATGCAAACGCTATTTCCTTGCAAGGAAGTGTCGCATTTACATTCATTTGAATCGTAGACGAGGAATGCATATCACTTCGCAATGAATATTATATCTTATAATGACACATAGATATGAGATGCAATATCTCGTTTTAAGAAGCATTTGAACTCTATTGTGTCGATACGTAGACATCTGCAAACGCTATTTCCTTGCAAGGAAGTGTCGCATTTACATTCATTTGAAGTGTAGACGAGGAATACATAACACTCCGCAAATCATATTATATCTTACCATGAAACATAGAAATGAGATGCGATATCGCGTTTTACGAATCATAAGAACTCTATTGCAACGATACGTAGACATCTGCAAACGCTATTTCCTTGCAAAGAAGTGTCGTATTTACATTCATTTGAAGTGTAGACGAGGAATACATAACACTTCGCAAATCATATTATATCTTACCATGAAACATAGAAATGACATGCGATATCGCGTTTTAAGAAGCACCAGAAATCCATTGCTACGATACGTAGATATCTGCAAACGCTATTTCCTTGCAAGAAAATGTCGCATTTACATTCATTTGAAGTGTAGACGACGGATACATAACACTTCGCAAATCATATTATACCTTACCATGAAACATAGAAATGAGATGCGATATCGCGTTTTAAGAATCATAAGAACTCTATTGCAACGATACGTAGACATCTGCAAACGCTATTTCCTTGCAAGGAAGTGTCGTATTTACATTCATTTGATGTGTAGACGAGGAATACATAACACTTCGCAAATCATATCGTATCTTACCATGAAACATAGAAATGAGATGCGCTATCGCGTTTTAAGAAGCATTAGATCTCTATTGCTACGATACCTAGACATCTGCAAACGCTATTTCCTAGCGAGGAAGTATCGCATTCACATTCATTTGAAGAGTAGACTAGGAATACGTAACACTTCGCAAATCATGTTATATCTTACCATGAAACATAGAAATGAGATGCGATATCGCGTTTTAAGAATCATAAGAACTCTATTGCAACGATACGTAGACATCTGCAAACGCTATTTCCTTGCAAGGAAGTGTCGTATTTACATTCATTTGATGTGTAGACGAGGAATACATAACACTTCGCAAATCATATTGTATCTTACCATGAAACATAGAAATGAGATGCGATATCGCGTTTTAAGAAGCATTAGATCTCTATTGCTACGATACCTAGACATCTGCAAACGCTATTTCCTAGCGAGGAAGTATCGCATTCACATTCATTTGAAGAGTAGACTAGGAATACGTAACACTTCGCAAATCATGTTATATCTTACCATGAAACATAGAAATGAGATGCGATATCGCGTTTTAAGAATCATATGAACTCTATCGCTACGATACGTAGACATCTGCAATCGCTATTTCCTTGCAAGGAAGTGTCGCATTCACATTCATTTGAAGTGTAGAGGAGGAATTAATAACACTTCGCAAATCATATTACATCTTACCATGAAACAGAAATGAGATGCAATATCGCGTTTTAAGAAGCATTAGAACTCTATTGCTACGATACGTAGACATCTGCAATCGCTATTTTCTTGCAAAGAAGTGTCGCATTTACATTCATTTGAGGTGTAGCCGAGGAATACATGACACTCCGCAAATCATATTATATCTTACCATGAAATATAGAAATGAGATGCGATATCGCGTTTTAAGAAGCAATAAAACTCTATTGCTACGATAGGTAGACATCTGCAAACGCTATTTCCTTACAAGGAAGTGTCACATTTACATTCATTTGAAGTGTAGACGAGGAATACATAACACTTCGCAAATCATATTATTCCTTACCATGAAACATAGAAATGAGATGCGATGTCGCCTTTTAAGAATCATAAGAACTCTATTGCTACGATACGTAGACATCTGCAATCGCTATTTCCTTGCAAGGAAGTGTCGCATTTACTTTCATTTGAATCGTAGACGAGGAATACATGACACTTCGCAAATCATATTATATCTCACCATGAAACGTAAAAATGAGATGCAATATAGCGTTCTAAGAATCATAAGAACTCTATGCTACGATACGTAGACATCTGCAAACGCTATTTCCTTGCAAAGAAGTGTCGCATTTACATTCATTTGAATTGTAGACGAGGAATACATAACACTTGGCAAATCATATTATATCTTACCATGAAACATAGAAATGACATGCGATATCGCGTTTTAAGAAGCACCAGAAATCCATTGCTACGATACGTAGACATCTGCAAACGCTATTTCCTTGCAAGAAAATGTCGCATTTACATTCATTTGAAGTGTAGACGACGGATACATAACACTTCGCAAATCATATTATACCTTACCATGAAACATAGAAATGAGATGCGATATCGCGTTTTAAGAAGCATTAGAACTCTATTGCTACGATACCTAGACATCTGCAAACGCTATTTCCTAGCGAGGAAGTATCGCATTCACATTCATTTGAAGAGTAGACTAGGAATACGTAACACTTCGCAAATCATGTTATATCTTACCATGAAACATAGAAATGACATGCGATATCGCGTTTTAAGAATCATATGAACTCTATTGCTACGATACGTAGACATCTGCAATCGCTATTTCCTTGCAAGGAAGTGTCGCATTCACATTCATTTGAAGTGTAGACGAGGAATGCATAACACATCGCAATGAATATTATATCTTATCATGAAACATAGATATGAGATGCAATATCTCGTTTTAAGGAGCATTTGAACTCTATTACTTCGATACGTAGACATCTGCATACGCTATTTCCTTGCAAGGAAGTGTCGCATTTACATTCATTTGAAGTGTAGACGAGGAATACATAACAGTTCGCAAATCATATTATATCTTACCATGAAACATAGAAATGAGATGCGATATCGCGTTTTAAGAAGCATTAGATCTCTATTGCTACGATACCTAGACATCTGCAAACGCTATTTCCTAGCGAGGAAGTATCGCATTCACATTCATTTGAAGAGTAGACTAGGAATACGTAACACTTCGCAAATCATGTTATATCTTACCATGAAACATAGAAATGAGATGCGATATCGCGTTTTAAGAATCATAAGAACTCTATTGCAACGATACGTAGACATCTGCAAACGCTATTTCCTTGCAAGGAAGTGTCGTATTTACATTCATTTGATGTGTAGACGAGGAATACATAACACTTCGCAAATCATATTGTATCTTACCATGAAACATAGAAATGAGATGCGATATCGCGTTTTAAGAAGCATTAGATCTCTATTGCTACGATACCTAGACATCTGCAAACGCTATTTCCTAGCGAGGAAGTATCGCATTCACATTCATTTGAAGAGTAGACTAGGAATACGTAACACTTCGCAAATCATGTTATATCTTACCATGAAACATAGAAATGAGATGCGATATCGCGTTTTAAGAATCATATGAACTCTATCGCTACGATACGTAGACATCTGCAATCGCTATTTCCTTGCAAGGAAGTGTCGCATTCACATTCATTTGAAGTGTAGAGGAGGAATTAATAACACTTCGCAAATCATATTACATCTTACCATGAAACAGAAATGAGATGCAATATCGCGTTTTAAGAAGCATTAGAACTCTATTGCTACGATACGTAGACATCTGCAATCGCTATTTTCTTGCAAAGAAGTGTCGCATTTACATTCATTTGAGGTGTAGCCGAGGAATACATGACACTCCGCAAATCATATTGTATCTTACCATGAAATATAGAAATGAGATGCGATATCGCGTTTTAAGAAGCAATAAAACTCTATTGCTACGATAGGTAGACATCTGCAAACGCTATTTCCTTACAAGGAAGTGTCACATTTACATTCATTTGAAGTGTAGACGAGGAATACATAACACTTCGCAAATCATATTATTCCTTACCATGAAACATAGAAATGAGATGCGATATCGCCTTTTAAGAATCATAAGAACTCTATTGCTACGATACGTAGACATCTGCAATCGCTATTTCCTTGCAAGGAAGTGTCGCATTTACTTTCATTTGAATCGTAGACGAGGAATACATGACACTTCGCAAATCATATTATATCTCACCATGAAACGTAAAAATGAGATGCAATATAGCGTTCTAAGAATCATAAGAACTCTATGCTACGATACGTAGACATCTGCAAACGCTATTTCCTTGCAAAGAAGTGTCGCATTTACATTCATTTGAATTGTAGACGAGGAATACATAACACTTGGCAAATCATATTATATCTTACCATGAAACATAGAAATGACATGCGATATCGCGTTTTAAGAAGCACCAGAAATCCATTGCTACGATACGTAGACATCTGCAAACGCTATTTCCTTGCAAGAAAATGTCGCATTTACATTCATTTGAAGTGTAGACGACGGATACATAACACTTCGCAAATCATATTATACCTTACCATGAAACATAGAAATGAGATGCGATATCGCGTTTTAAGAAGCATTAGAACTCTATTGCTACGATACCTAGACATCTGCAAACGCTATTTCCTAGCGAGGAAGTATCGCATTCACATTCATTTGAAGAGTAGACTAGGAATACGTAACACTTCGCAAATCATGTTATATCTTACCATGAAACATAGAAATGACATGCGATATCGCGTTTTAAGAATCATATGAACTCTATTGCTACGATACGTAGACATCTGCAATCGCTATTTCCTTGCAAGGAAGTGTCGCATTCACATTCATTTGAAGTGTAGACGAGGAATGCATAACACATCGCAATGAATATTATATCTTATCATGAAACATAGATATGAGATGCAATATCTCGTTTTAAGGAGCATTTGAACTCTATTACTTCGATACGTAGACATCTGCATACGCTATTTCCTTGCAAGGAAGTGTCGCATTTACATTCATTTGAAGTGTAGACGAGGAATACATAACAGTTCGCAAATCATATTATATCTTACCATGAAACATAGAAATGAGATGCGATATCGCGTTTTAAGAAGCATTAGAACACTATTGCTACGATCGGTAGACATTTGCAAACGCTATTTCCTTGCAAGGAAGTGTCGCATTTACATTCATTTGAAGTGTAGAGGAGGAATACATAACACTTCGCAAATCATATTACATCTTACCATGAAACATAGAAATGAGATGCGATATCGCGTTTTAAGAAGCATTAGAACTCTATTGCTACGATACCTAGACATCTGCAGACGCTATTTCCTAGCAAGGAAGTGTCGCATTTACATTCATTTGAAGTGTAGACGAGGAATACATGACACTTCGCAAATCATATTATATCTTATCATGAAACATAGAAATGAGATGCGATAACGCGTTTTAAGAAGCACTAGAATTCTATTGCTACGATAGGTAGACATCTGCAAACGCTATTTCCTTGCAAGGAAGTGTCGCATTTACATTCAATTGAAGTGTAGAGGAGGAATTAATAGCACTTCGCAAATCATATTACATCTTACCATGAAACAGAAATGAGATGCAATATCGCGTTTTAAGAAGCATTAGAACTCTATTGCTACGATACCTAGAAATCTGAAGACGCTATTTCCTATTAAGGAAGTGTGGCATTTACATTCATTTGAAGTGTAGACGAGGAATGCATGACACTTCGCAAATCATATTATATCTTATCATGAAACATAGATATGAGATGCAATATCTCGTTTTAAGAATCATTTGAACTCTATTGCTTCGATACGCAGACATCTGCAAACGCTATTTCCTTGCAAGGAAGTGTCGCATTTACATTCATTTGAAGTGTAGACGAGGAATACATAACACTTCGCAAATCATATTATATCTTACCATGAAACATAGAAATGAGATGCGATATCGCGTTCTAAGAAGCATTAGAACACTACTGCTACGATAGGTAGACATTTGCAAACGCTATTTCCTTGCAAGGAAGTGTCGCATTTACATTCATTTGACGTGTAGACGAGGAATACATAACACTTAGCAAATCATATTATATCTTACCATGAAACAAAGAAATGAGATGCGATATCGCGTTTTAAGAAGCACTAGAACTCTATTGCTACGATAGGTAGACATCTGCAAACGCTATTTCCTTACAAGGAAGTGTCGCATTTACATTCATTTGAAGTGTAGACGAGGAATACATAACACTTCGCAAATCATATTATACCTTACCATGAAACATAGAAATGAGATGCAATATCGCGTTTTAAGGATCATAAGAACTCTATTGCTACGATACGTAGACATCTGCAAACGCTATTTCCTTGGGAGGAAGTGTCGCATTTAGATTCATTTGAAGTGTAGACGACGGATACATAACACTTCGCAAATCATATTATACCTTACCATGAAACATAGAAATGTTATGCGATATCGCGTTTTAAGAAGCATTAGAACTCTATTGCTACGATACCTAGACATCTGCAAACGCTATTTCCTAGCGAGGAAGTATCGCATTCACATTCATTTGAAGAGTAGACTAGGAATACGTAACACTTCGCAAATCATGTTATATCTTACCATGAAACATAGAAATGACATGCGATATCGCGTTTTAAGAATCATATGAACTCTATTGCTACGATACGTAGACATCTGCAATCGCTATTTCCTTGCAAGGAAGTGTCGCATTCACATTCATTTGAAGTGTAGACGAGGAATGCATAACACATCGCAATGAATATTATATCTTATCATGAAACATAGATATGAGATGCAATATCTCGTTTTAAGGAGCATTTGAACTCTATTACTTCGATACGTAGACATCTGCAAACGCTATTTCCTTGCAAGGAAGTGTCGCATTTACATTCATTTGAATCGTAGACGAGGAATGCATAACACTTCGCAATGAATATTATATCTTATCATCAAACATAGATATGAGATGCAATACATCGTTTTAAGAAGCATTAGAACTCTATTGCTACGATACGTAGACATCTGCAAACGCTATTTCCTTGCAAGGAAGTGTCGCATTTACATTCGTTTGATGTGTAGACGAGGAATACATAACACTTCGCAAATCATATTATATCTTACCATGAAACATAGAAATGAGATGCGATATCGTGTTCTAAGAAGCATTAGAACACTACTGCTACGATAGGTAGACATTTGCAAACGCTATTTCGTTGCAAGGAAGTGTCGCATTTGCATTCATTTGAAGTGTAGACGAGGAATACATAACACTCCGCAAATCATATTATATCTTACCATGAAACATAGAAATGAGATGCGATATCGCGTTTTAAGAATCATAAGAACTCTGCTGCTACGATACGTAGACATCTGCAATAGCTATTTTCTTGCAAAAAAGTGTCGCATTTACATTCATTTGAAGTGTAGCCGAGGAATACATAACACTTCGCAAATCGTATTATATCCTACCATGAAACATAGAAATGAGATACGATATCGCGTTTTAAGAAGCATTAGAACTCTATTGCTACGATCCGTAGACATCTGCAAACGCTATTTCCTTGCAAGGAAGTGTCGCATTTACATTCATCTGAATCGTAGACGAGGAATGCATAACACTTCGCAATGAATATTATATCTTATCATGAAACATAGATATGAGATGCAATATCTCGTTTTAAGAAGCATTTGAACTCTATTGCTTCGATACGTAGACATCTGCAAACGCTATTTCCTTGCAAGGAAGTGTCGCATTTACATTCATTTGAAGTGTAGACGAGGAATACATAACACTTCGCAAATCATATTATATCTTACCATGAAACATAGAAATGGGATGCGATATCGCGTTCTAAGAAGCATTAGAACAATACTGCTACTATAGGTAGACATTTGCAAACGCTATTTCCTTGCAAGGAAGTGTCGCATTTGCTTTCATTTGAAGTGTAGACGAGGAATACATAACACTCCGCAAATCATATTATATCCTACCATGAAACATAGAAATGAGATGCGATATCGCGTTTTAAGAATCATAAGATCTCTACTGCTACGATACGTAGACCTTCTCAATCGCTATTTCCTTGCAAAGAAGTGTCGCATTTACATTCATTTGTAGTGTAGCCGAGGAATACATAACACTTCGCAAATCGTATTATATCTTACCATGAAACATAGAAATGAGATGCGATATCGCGTTTTAGAATCATAAGAACTCTATAGCTACGATACGTAGACATCTGCAAACGCTATTTCCTTGCAAAGAAGTGTCGCATTTACATTCATTTGAAGTGTAGACGAGGAATACATAACACTTCGCAAATCATATTATATCTTACCATGAAACATAGAAATGAGATGCGATATCGCTTTTTAAGAAGCATTAGAAATCCATTGCTACGATACGTAGACATCTGCAAACGCTATTTCCTAGCAAGAAAGTGTCGCATTTACATTCATTTGAAGTGTAGCCGAGGAATACAGAACACTTCGCAAATCGTATTATATCTTACCATGAAACATAGAAATGAGATGCGATATCGCGTTTTAAGAAGCATTAGAACTCTATTGCTACGATCCGTAGACATCTGCAAACGCTATTTCCTTGCAAGGAAGTGTCGCATTTACATTCATTTGAAGTGTAGACGAGGAATACATAACACTCCGCAAATCATATTATATCTTACCGCGAAACATTGAAATGAGATGCGATATCGCGTTTTAAGAATCATAAGAACTCTATTGCAACGATACGTAGACATCTGCAAACGCTATTTCCTTGCAAAGAAGTGTCGCATTTACATTCATTTGAAGTGTAGACGAGGAATACATAACACTCCGCAAATCATATTATATCGTACCGTGAAACATTGAAATGAGATGCGATATCGCGTTTTAAGAATCATAAGAACTCTATTGCAACGATACGTAGACATCTGCAAACGCTATTTCCTTGCAAAGAAGTGTCGCATTTACATTCATTTGAAGTGTAGACGAGGAATACATAACACTTCGCAAATCATATTATATCTTACCATGAAACATAGAAATGACATGCGATATCGCGTTTTAAGAGGCATCAGAAATCCATTACTACGATGCGTAGACATCTGCATACGCTATTTCCTTGCAAGAAAGTGTCGCATTTACATTCATTTGAAGTGTAGACGACGGATACATAACACTTCGCAAATCATATTATACCTTACCATGAAACATAGAAATGAGATGCGATATCGCGTTTTAAGAATCATAAGAACTCTATTGCAACGATACGTAGACATCTGCAAACGATATTTCCTTGCAAGCAAGTGTCGCATTTACATTCATTTGATGTGTAGACGAGGAATACATAACACTTCGCAAATCATATTATATCTTACCATGAAACATAGAAATGAGATGCGATATCGCGTTTTAAGAAGCATTAGAACTCAACTGCGACGATACGTAGACATCTGCAAACGCTATTTCCTAGCGAGGAAGTGTCGCATTTGCATTCATTTGAAGTGTAGACGAGGAATACATAACACTCCGCAAATCATATTATATCTTACCATGAAACATAGAAATGAGATGCGATATCGCGTTTTAAGAATCATAAGAACTCTGCTGCTACGATACGTAGACATCTGCAATAGCTATTTTCTTGCAAAAAAGTGTCGCATTTACATTCATTTGAAGTGTAGCCGAGGAATACATAACACTTCGCAAATCGTATTATATCTTACCATGAAACATAGAAATGAGATACGATATCGCGTTTTAAGAAGCATTAGAACTCTATTGCTACGATCCGTAGACATCTGCAAACGCTATTTCCTTGCAAGGAAGTGTCGCATTTACATTCATTTGAATCGTAGACGAGGAATGCATATCACTTCGCAATGAATATTATATCTTATAATGAAACATAGGTATGAGATGCAATATCTCGTTTTAAGAAGCATTTGAACTCTATTGCTTCGATACGTAGACATCTGCAAACACTATTTCCTAGCGAGGAAGTGTCGCATTCACATTCATTTGAAGTGTAGACGAGGAATACATAACACTTCGCAAATCATATTGTATCTTACCATGAAACATAGAAATGAGATGCGATATCGCGTTTTGAGAATCATAAAAACTCTATTGCTACGATACGTAGACATCTGCAAACGCTATTTCCTTGCAAGGAAGTGTCGCATTTACATTCATCTGAATCGTAGACGAGGAATGCATAACACTTCGCAATGAATATTATATCTTATCATGAAACATAGATATGAGATGCAATATCTCGTTTTAAGAAGCATTTGAACTCTATTGCTTCGATACGTAGACATCTGCAAACGCTATTTCCTTGCAAGGAAGTGTCGCATTTACATTCATTTGAAGTGTAGACGAGGAATACATAACACTTCGCAAATCATATTATATCTTACCATGAAACATAGAAATGGGATGCGATATCGCGTTCTAAGAAGCATTAGAACAATACTGCTACTATAGGTAGACATTTGCAAACGCTATTTCCTTGCAAGGAAGTGTCGCATTTGCTTTCATTTGAAGTGTAGACGAGGAATACATAACACTCCGCAAATCATATTATATCCTACCATGAAACATAGAAATGAGATGCGATATCGCGTTTTAAGAATCATAAGATCTCTACTGCTACGATACGTAGACCTTCTCAATCGCTATTTCCTTGCAAAGAAGTGTCGCATTTACATTCATTTGTAGTGTAGCCGAGGAATACATAACACTTCGCAAATCGTATTATATCTTACCATGAAACATAGAAATGAGATGCGATATCGCGTTTTAGAATCATAAGAACTCTATAGCTACGATACGTAGACATCTGCAAACGCTATTTCCTTGCAAAGAAGTGTCGCATTTACATTCATTTGAAGTGTAGACGAGGAATACATAACACTTCGCAAATCATATTATATCTTACCATGAAACATAGAAATGAGATGCGATATCGCTTTTTAAGAAGCATTAGAAATCCATTGCTACGATACGTAGACATCTGCAAACGCTATTTCCTAGCAAGAAAGTGTCGCATTTACATTCATTTGAAGTGTAGACGACGGATACATAACACTTCGCAAATCATATTATACCTTACCATGAAACATAGAAATGAGATGCGATATCGCGTTTTAAGAATCATAAGAACTCTATTGCAACGATACGTAGACATCTGCAAACGATATTTCCTTGCAAGCAAGTGTCGCATTTACATTCATTTGATGTGTAGACGAGGAATACATAACACTTCGCAAATCATATTATATCTTACCATGTAACATAGAAATGAGATGCGATATCGCGTTTTAAGAAGCATTAGAACTCAACTGCTACGATAGGTAGACATTTGCAAACGCTATTTCGTTGCAAGGAAGTGTCGCATTTGCATTCATTTGAAGTGTAGACGAGGAATACATAACACTCCGCAAATCATATTATATCTTACCATGAAACATAGAAATGAGATGCGATATCGCGTTTTAAGAATCATAAGATCTCTACTGCTACGATACGTAGACCTTCTCAATCGCTATTTCCTTGCAAAGAAGTATTGCATTTACATTCATTTGTAGTGTAGCCGAGGAATACATAACACTTCGCAAATCGTATTATATCTTACCATGAAACATAGAAATGAGATGCGATATCGCGTTTTAGAATCATAAGAACTCTATAGCTACGATACGTAGACATCTGCAAACGCTATTTCCTTGCAAAGAAGTGTCGCATTTACATTCATTTGAAGTGTAGACGAGGAATACATAACGCTTCGCAAATCATATTATATCTTACCATGAAACATAGAAATGAGATGCGATATCGCTTTTTAAGAAGCATTAGAAATCCATTGCTACGATACGTAGACATCTGCAAACGCTATTTCCTAGCAAGAAAGTGTCGCATTTACATTCATTTGAAGTGTAGCCGAGGAATACAGAACACTTCGCAAATCGTATTATATCTTACCATGAAACATAGAAATGAGATGCGATATCGCGTTTTAAGAAGCATTAGAACTCTATTGCTACGATCCGTAGACATCTGCAAACGCTATTTCCTTGCAAGGAAGTGTCGCATTTACATTCATTTGAAGTGTAGACGAGGAATACATAACAGTCCGCAAATCATATTATATCTTACCGTGAAACATTGAAATGAGATGCGATATCGCGTTTTAAGAATCATAAGAATTCTATTGCAACGATACGTAGACATCTGCAAACGCTATTTCCTTGCAAAGAAGTGTCGCATTTACATTCATTTGAAGTGTAGACGAGGAATACATAACTCTTCGCAAATCATATTATATCTTACCATGAAACATAGAAATGACATGCGATATCGCGTTTTAAGAAGCATCAGAAATCCATTACTACGATACGTAGACATCTGCATACGCTATTTCCTTGCAACAAAGTGTCGCATTTACATTCATTTGAAGTGTAGACGACGGATACATAACACTTCGCAAATCATATTATACCTTACCATGAAACATAGAAATGAGATGCGATATCGCGTTTTAAGAATCATAAGAACTCTATTGCAACGATACGTAGACATCTGCAAACGATATTTCCTTGCAAGCAAGTGTCGCATTTACATTCATTTGATGTGTAGACGAGGGATACATAACACTTCGCAAATCGTATTATATCTTACCATGAAACATAGAAATGAGATACGATATCGCGTTTTAAGAAGCATTAGAACTCTATTGCTACGATCCGTAGACATCTGCAAACGCTATTTCCTTGCAAGGAAGTGTCGCATTTACATTCATTTGAATCGTAGACGAGGAATGCATATCACTTCGCAATGAATATTATATCTTATAATGAAACATAGGTATGAGATGCAATATCTCGTTTTAAGAAGCATTTGAACTCTATTGCTTCGATACGTAGACATCTGCAAACACTATTTCCTAGCGAGGAAGTGTCGCATTCACATTCATTTGAAGTGTAGACGAGGAATACATAACACTTCGCAAATCATATTGTATCTTACCATGAAACATAGAAATGAGATGCGATATCGCGTTTTGAGAATCATAAAAACTCTATTGCTACGATACGTAGACATCTGCAAACGCTATTTCCTTGCAAGGAAGTGTCGCATTTACATTCATCTGAATCGTAGACGAGGAATGCATAACACTTCGCAATGAATATTATATCTTATCATGAAACATAGATATGAGATGCAATATCTCGTTTTAAGAAGCATTTGAACTCTATTGCTTCGATACGTAGACATCTGCAAACGCTATTTCCTTGCAAGGAAGTGTCGCATTTACATTCATTTGAAGTGTAGACGAGGAATACATAACACTTCGCAAATCATATTATATCTTACCATGAAACATAGAAATGGGATGCGATATCGCGTTCTAAGAAGCATTAGAACAATACTGCTACTATAGGTAGACATTTGCAAACGCTATTTCCTTGCAAGGAAGTGTCGCATTTGCTTTCATTTGAAGTGTAGACGAGGAATACATAACACTCCGCAAATCATATTATATCCTACCATGAAACATAGAAATGAGATGCGATATCGCGTTTTAAGAATCATAAGATCTCTACTGCTACGATACGTAGACCTTCTCAATCGCTATTTCCTTGCAAAGAAGTGTCGCATTTACATTCATTTGTAGTGTAGCCGAGGAATACATAACACTTCGCAAATCGTATTATATCTTACCATGAAACATAGAAATGAGATGCGATATCGCGTTTTAGAATCATAAGAACTCTATAGCTACGATACGTAGACATCTGCAAACGCTATTTCCTTGCAAAGAAGTGTCGCATTTACATTCATTTGAAGTGTAGACGAGGAATACATAACACTTCGCAAATCATATTATATCTTACCATGAAACATAGAAATGAGATGCGATATCGCTTTTTAAGAAGCATTAGAAATCCATTGCTACGATACGTAGACATCTGCAAACGCTATTTCCTAGCAAGAAAGTGTCGCATTTACATTCATTTGAAGTGTAGCCGAGGAATACAGAACACTTCGCAAATCGTATTATATCTTACCATGAAACATAGAAATGAGATGCGATATCGCGTTTTAAGAAGCATTAGAACTCTATTGCTACGATCCGTAGACATCTGCAAACGCTATTTCCTTGCAAGGAAGTGTCGCATTTACATTCATTTGAAGTGTAGACGAGGAATACATAACAGTCCGCAAATCATATTATATCTTACCGTGAAACATTGAAATGAGATGCGATATCGCGTTTTAAGAATCATAAGAATTCTATTGCAACGATACGTAGACATCTGCAAACGCTATTTCCTTGCAAAGAAGTGTCGCATTTACATTCATTTGAAGTGTAGACGAGGAATACATAACTCTTCGCAAATCATATTATATCTTACCATGAAACATAGAAATGACATGCGATATCGCGTTTTAAGAAGCATCAGAAATCCATTACTACGATACGTAGACATCTGCATACGCTATTTCCTTGCAACAAAGTGTCGCATTTACATTCATTTGAAGTGTAGACGACGGATACATAACACTTCGCAAATCATATTATACCTTACCATGAAACATAGAAATGAGATGCGATATCGCGTTTTAAGAATCATAAGAACTCTATTGCAACGATACGTAGACATCTGCAAACGATATTTCCTTGCAAGCAAGTGTCGCATTTACATTCATTTGATGTGTAGACGAGGGATACATAACACTTCGCAAATCATATTATATCTTACCATGAAACATAGAAATGAGATGCGATATCGCGTTTTAAGAAGCATTAGAACTCAACTGCGACGATACGTAGACATCTGCAAACGCTATTTCCTAGCGAGGAAGTGTCGCATTTGCATTCATTTGAAGTGTAGACGAGGAATACATAACACTCCGCAAATCATATTATATCTTACCATGAAACATAGATATGAGATGCAATATCTCGTTTTAAGGAGCATTTGAACTCTATTACTTCGATACGTAGACATCTGCAAACGCTATTTCCTTGCAAGGAAGTGTCGCATTTACATTCATTTGAATCGTAGACGAGGAATGCATAACACTTCGCAATGAATATTATATCTTATCATCAAACATAGATATGAGATGCAATACATCGTTTTAAGAAGCATTAGAACTCTATTGCTACGATACGTAGACATCTGCAAACGCTATTTCCTTGCAAGGAAGTGTCGCATTTACATTCGTTTGATGTGTAGACGAGGAATACATAACACTTCGCAAATCATATTATATCTTACCATGAAACATAGAAATGAGATGCGATATCGTGTTCTAAGAAGCATTAGAACACTACTGCTACGATAGGTAGACATTTGCAAACGCTATTTCGTTGCAAGGAAGTGTCGCATTTGCATTCATTTGAAGTGTAGACGAGGAATACATAACACTCCGCAAATCATATTATATCTTACCATGAAACATAGAAATGAGATGCGATATCGCGTTTTAAGAATCATAAGAACTCTGCTGCTACGATACGTAGACATCTGCAATAGCTATTTTCTTGCAAAAAAGTGTCGCATTTACATTCATTTGAAGTGTAGCCGAGGAATACATAACACTTCGCAAATCGTATTATATCTTACCATGAAACATAGGAATGAGATACGATATCGCGTTTTAAGAAGCATTAGAACTCTATTGCTACGATCCGTAGACATCTGCAAACGCTATTTCCTTGCAAGGAAGTGTCGCATTTACATTCATTTGAATCGTAGACGAGGAATGCATATCACTTCGCAATGAATATTATATCTTATAATGAAACATAGGTATGAGATGCAATATCTCGTTTTAAGAAGCATTTGAACTCTATTGCTTCGATACGTAGACATCTGCAAACGCTATTTCCTTGCAAGGAAGTGTCGCATTTACATTCATTTGAAGTGTAGACGAGGAATACATAACACTCCGCAAATCATATTATATCTTACCGTGAAACATAGAAATGACATGCGATATCGCGTTTTAAGAAGCATCAGAAATCCATTACTACGATACGTAGACATCTGCATACGCTATTTCCTTGCAAGAAAGTGTCGCATTTACATTCATTTGAAGTGTAGACGACGGATACATAACACTTCGCAATTCATATTATACCTTACCATGAAACATAGAAATGAGATGCGATATCGCGTTTTAAGAATCATAAGAACTCTATTGCAACGATACGTAGACATCTGCAAACGATATTTCCTTGCAAGCAAGTGTCGCATTTACATTCATTTGATGTGTAGACGAGGAATACATAACACTTCGCAAATCATATTATATCTTACCATGAAACATAGAAATGAGATGCGATATCGCGTTTTAAGAAGCATTAGAACTCAACTGCGACGATACGTAGACATCTGCAAACGCTATTTCCTAGCGAGGAAGTGTCGCATTTGCATTCATTTGAAGTGTAGACGAGGAATACATAACACTCCGCAAATCATATTATATCTTACCATGAAACATAGAAATGAGATGCGATATCGCGTTTTAAGAAGCATTAGAACTCTATTGCTACGATCCGTAGACATCTGCAAACGCTATTTCCTTGCAAGGAAGTGTCGCATTTACATTCATTTGAATCGTAGACGAGGAATGCATAACAATTCGCAATGAATATTATATCTTATCATGAAACATAGATATGAGATGCAATATCTCGTTTTAAGAAGCATTTGAACTCTATTGCTTCGATACGTGGACATCTGGAATCGCTATTTCCTTGCAAAGAAGTGTCGCATTTACATTCATTTGAAGTGTAGCCGAGGAATACATAACACTTCGCAAATCGTATTATATCTTACCATGAAACATAGAAATGAGATGCGATATCGCGTTTTAAGAAGCATTTGAACTCTATTGCTTCGATACGTAGACATCTGCAAGCGCTATTTCCTAGCGAGGAAGTGTCGCATTCGCATTCATTTGAAGTGTAGACGAGGAATACATAACACTTCGCAAATCATATTGTATCTTACCATGAAACATAGAAATGAGATGCGATATCGCGTTTTAAGAAGCATTAGAACTCTACTGCTGCGATACGCAGACATCTGCAAACGCTATTTCCTAGCGAGGAAGTGTCACATTCACGTTCATTTGAAGTGTAGACGAGGAATACATAACACTTCGCAAATCATATTATATCTTACCATGAAACATAGAAATGAGATGCGATATCGCGTTTTAAGAAGCATTAGAACTCTATTGCTACGATACGTAGACATCTGCAAATGCTATTTCCTTGCAAGGAAGTGTCGCATTTACATTCATTTGAATCGTAGACGAGGAATGCATAACACTTTGCAATGAATATTATATCTTATCATGAAACATATATATGAGATGCAATATCTCGTTTTAAGAAGCATTTGAACTCTATTGCTTCGATACGTAGACATCTGCAAACACTATTTCCTAGCGAGGAAGTGTCGCATTCACATTCATTTGAAGTGTAGACGAGGAATACATAACTCTTCGCAAATCATATTATATCTTACCATGAAACATAGAAATGACATGCGATATCGCGTTTTAAGAAGCATCAGAAATCCATTACTACGATACGTAGACATCTGCATACGCTATTTCCTTGCAACAAAGTGTCGCATTTACATTCGTTTGATGTGTAGACGAGGAATACATAACACTTCGCAAATCATATTATATCTTACCATGAAACATAGAAATGAGATGCGATATCGTGTTCTAAGAAGCATTAGAACACTACTGCTACGATAGGTAGACATTTGCAAACGCTATTTCGTTGCAAGGAAGTGTCGCATTTGCATTCATTTGAAGTGTAGACGAGGAATACATAACACTCCGCAAATCATATTATATCTTACCATGAAACATAGAAATGAGATGCGATATCGCGTTTTAAGAATCATAAGAACTCTGCTGCTACGATACGTAGACATCTGCAATAGCTATTTTCTTGCAAAAAAGTGTCGCATTTACATTCATTTGAAGTGTAGCCGAGGAATACATAACACTTCGCAAATCGTATTATATCTTACCATGAAACATAGGAATGAGATACGATATCGCGTTTTAAGAAGCATTAGAACTCTATTGCTACGATCCGTAGACATCTGCAAACGCTATTTCCTTGCAAGGAAGTGTCGCATTTACATTCATTTGAATCGTAGACGAGGAATGCATATCACTTCGCAATGAATATTATATCTTATAATGAAACATAGGTATGAGATGCAATATCTCGTTTTAAGAAGCATTTGAACTCTATTGCTTCGATACGTAGACATCTGCAAACGCTATTTCCTTGCAAGGAAGTGTCGCATTTACATTCATTTGAAGTGTAGACGAGGAATACATAACACTCCGCAAATCATATTATATCTTACCGTGAAACATAGAAATGACATGCGATATCGCGTTTTAAGAAGCATCAGAAATCCATTACTACGATACGTAGACATCTGCATACGCTATTTCCTTGCAAGAAAGTGTCGCATTTACATTCATTTGAAGTGTAGACGACGGATACATAACACTTCGCAATTCATATTATACCTTACCATGAAACATAGAAATGAGATGCGATATCGCGTTTTAAGAATCATAAGAACTCTATTGCAACGATACGTAGACATCTGCAAACGATATTTCCTTGCAAGCAAGTGTCGCATTTACATTCATTTGATGTGTAGACGAGGAATACATAACACTTCGCAAATCATATTATATCTTACCATGAAACATAGAAATGAGATGCGATATCGCGTTTTAAGAAGCATTAGAACTCAACTGCGACGATACGTAGACATCTGCAAACGCTATTTCCTAGCGAGGAAGTGTCGCATTTGCATTCATTTGAAGTGTAGACGAGGAATACATAACACTCCGCAAATCATATTATATCTTACCATGAAACATAGAAATGAGATGCGATATCGCGTTTTAAGAAGCATTAGAACTCTATTGCTACGATCCGTAGACATCTGCAAACGCTATTTCCTTGCAAGGAAGTGTCGCATTTACATTCATTTGAATCGTAGACGAGGAATGCATAACAATTCGCAATGAATATTATATCTTATCATGAAACATAGATATGAGATGCAATATCTCGTTTTAAGAAGCATTTGAACTCTATTGCTTCGATACGTGGACATCTGGAATCGCTATTTCCTTGCAAAGAAGTGTCGCATTTACATTCATTTGAAGTGTAGCCGAGGAATACATAACACTTCGCAAATCGTATTATATCTTACCATGAAACATAGAAATGAGATGCGATATCGCGTTTTAAGAAGCATTTGAACTCTATTGCTTCGATACGTAGACATCTGCAAACGCTATTTCCTAGCGAGGAAGTGTCGCATTCGCATTCATTTGAAGTGTAGACGAGGAATACATAACACTTCGCAAATCATATTGTATCTTACCATGAAACATAGAAATGAGATGCGATATCGCGTTTTAAGAAGCATTAGAACTCTACTGCTGCGATACGCAGACATCTGCAAACGCTATTTCCTAGCGAGGAAGTGTCACATTCACGTTCATTTGAAGTGTAGACGAGGAATACATAACACTTCGCAAATCATATTATATCTTACCATGAAACATAGAAATGAGATGCGATATCGCGTTTTAAGAAGCATTAGAACTCTATTGCTACGATACGTAGACATCTGCAAATGCTATTTCCTTGCAAGGAAGTGTCGCATTTACATTCATTTGAATCGTAGACGAGGAATGCATAACACTTTGCAATGAATATTATATCTTATCATGAAACATATATATGAGATGCAATATCTCGTTTTAAGAAGCATTTGAACTCTATTGCTTCGATACGTAGACATCTGCAAACACTATTTCCTAGCGAGGAAGTGTCGCATTCACATTCATTTGAAGTGTAGACGAGGAATACATAAAACTTCGCAAATCATATTATACCTTACCATGAAACATAGAAATGAGATGCGATATCGCGTTTTAAGAATCATAAGTACTCTATTGCAACGATACGTAGACATCTGCAAGCGCTATTTCCTTGCAAGGAAGTGTCGCATTTACATTCATTTGATGTGTAGACGAGGAATACATAACACTTCGCAAATCATATTATATCTTACCATGAAACATAGAAATGAGATGCGATATCGCGTTTTAAGAAGCATTAGAACTCAACTTGCTACGATACGTAGACATCTGCAAACGCTATTTCCTAGCGAGGATGTGTCGCATTTACATTCATCTGAATCGTAGACGAGGAATACATAACACTTCGCAAATCATATTATATCTTACCATGAAACATAGAAATGGGATGCGATATCGCGTTCTAAGAAGCATTAGAACAATACTGCTACTATAGGTAGACATTTGCAAACGCTATTTCCTTGCAAGGAAGTGTCGCATTTGCTTTCATTTGAAGTGTAGACGAGGAATACATAACACTCCGCAAATCATATTATATCCTACCATGAAACATAGAAATGAGATGCGATATCGCGTTTTAAGAATCATAAGATCTCTACTGCTACGATACGTAGACCTTCTCAATCGCTATTTCCTTGCAAAGAAGTGTCGCATTTACATTCATTTGTAGTGTAGCCGAGGAATACATAACACTTCGCAAATCGTATTATATCTTACCATGAAACATAGAAATGAGATGCGATATCGCGTTTTAGAATCATAAGAACTCTATAGCTACGATACGTAGACATCTGCAGACGCTATTTCCTTGCAAAGAAGTGTCGCATTTACATTCATTTGAAGTGTAGACGAGGAATACATAACACTTCGCAAATCATATTATATCTTACCATGAAACATAGAAATGAGATGCGATATCGCTTTTTAAGAAGCATTAGAAATCCATTGCTACGATACGTAGACATCTGCAAACGCTATTTCCTAGCAAGAAAGTGTCGCATTTACATTCATTTGAAGTGTAGCCGAGGAATACAGAACACTTCGCAAATCGTATTATATCTTACCATGAAACATAGAAATGAGATGCGATATCGCGTTTTAAGAAGCATTAGAACTCTATTGCTACGATCCGTAGACATCTGCAAACGCTATTTCCTTGCAAGGAAGTGTCGCATTTACATTCATTTGAAGTGTAGACGAGGAATACATAACACTCCGCAAATCATATTATATCTTACCGTGAAACATTGAAATGAGATGCGATATCGCGTTTTAAGAATCATAAGAACTCTATTGCAACGATACGTAGACATCTGCAAACGCTATTTCCTTGCAAAGAAGTGTCGCATTTACATTCATTTGAAGTGTAGACGAGGAATACATAACACTTCGCAAATCGTATTATATCTTACCATGAAACATAGAAATGAGATGCGATATCGCGTTTTAAGAAGCATTTGAACTCTATTGCTTCGATACGTAGACATCTGCAAACGCTATTTCCTAGCGAGGAAGTGTCGCATTCGCATTCATTTGAAGTGTAGACGAGGAATACATAACACTTCGCAAATCATATTATATCTTACCATGAAACATAGAAATGAGATGCGATATCGCGTTTTAAGAAGCATTTGAACTCTATTGCTTCGATACGTAGACATCTGCAAACGCTATTTCCAAGCGAGGAAGTGTCGCCTTCACATTCACTTGAAGTGTAGACGAGGAATACATAACACTTCGCAAATCATATTATATCTTACCATGAAACATAGAAATGAGATGCGATATCGCGTTTTAAGAAGCATTAGAACTCAACTGCTACGATACGTAGACATCTGCAAACGCTATTTCCTAGCGAGGAAGTGTCGCATTTGCATTCATTTGAAGTGTAGACGAGGAATACATAACACTCCGCAAATCATATTATATCTTACCATGAAACATAGAAATGAGATGCGATATCGCGTTTTAAGAATCATTAGAACTCTACTGCTACGATACGTAGACATCTGCAATCGCTATTTTCTTGCAAAGAAGTGTCGCATTTACATTCATTTGAAGTGTAGCCGAGGAATACATAACACTTCGCAAATCGTATTATATCTTACCATGAAACATAGAAATGAGATGCGATATCGCGTTTTAAGAAGCATTAGAACTCTATTGCTACGATACGTAGAAATCTGCAAGCGCTATTTCCTTGCAAGGAAGTGTCGCATTTACATTCATTTGAATCGTAGACGAGGAATGCATAACACTTCGCAATGAATATTATATCTTACCATGAAACATAGATATGAGATGCAATATCTCGTTTTAAGAAGCATTTGAACTCTATTGCTTCGATACGTAGACATCTGCAAACGCTATTTCCTTGCAAGGAAGTGTCACATTTACATTCATTTGAAGTGTAGACGAGGAATACATGACACTTCGCAAATCATATTATATCTTACCATGAAACATAGAAAAGAGATGCGATATCGCGTTTTAAGAAGTATTAGAAAGCTATTGCTACGATACGTAGACATCTGCAAACGCTATTTCCTAGCGAGGAAGTATCGCATTCACATTCATTTGAAGTGCAGACGAGGAATACATAACACTTCGCAAATCATGTTATATCTTACCATGAAACATAGAAATGAGATGCGATATCGCGTTTTAAGTATCATATGAACTCTATTGCTACGATACGTAGACATCTGCAAACGCTATTTCCTTGCAAGGAAGTGTCGCATTTACATTCATCTGAATCGTAGACGAGGAATGCATAACACTTCGCAATGAATATTATATCTCATCATGAAACATAGATATGAGATGCAATATCTCGTTTTAAGAAGCATTTGAACTCCATTGCTTCGATACGTAGACATCTGCAAACACTATTTCCTAGCGAGGAAGTGTCGCATTCACATTCGTTTGAAGTGTAGACGAGGAATACATAACACTTCGCAAATCATATTGTATCTTACCATGAAACATAGAAATGAGATGCGATATCGCGTTTTAAGAATCATAAGAACTCTATTGCTACGATACGTAGACATCTGCAAACGCTATTTCCTTGCAAGGAAGTGTCGCATTTACATTCATCTGAATCGTAGACGAGGAATGCATAACACTTCGCAATGAATATTATATCTTATCATGAATCATAGATATGAGATGCAATATCTCGTTTTAAGAAGCATTTGAACTCTATTGCTTCGATACGTAGACATCTGCAAACACTATTTCCTAGCGAGGAAGTGTCGCATTCACATTCATTTGAAGTGTAGACGAGGAATACATAACACTTCGCAAATCATATTATATCTTACCATGAAACATAGAAATGAGATGCGATATCGCGTTTTAAGAAGCATTAGAACTCAACTTGCTACGATACGTAGACATCTGCAAACGCTATTTCCTTGCAAGGAAGTGTCGCATTTACATTCATCTGAATCGTAGACGAGGAATGCATAACACTTCGCAATGAATATTATATCTTATCATGAAACATAGATATGAGTTGCAATATCTCGTTTTAAGAAGCATTTGAACTCTATTGCTTCGATACGTAGACATCTGCAAACGCTATTTCCTTGCAAGGAAGTGTCGCATTTACATTCATTTGAAGTGTAGACGAGGAATACATAACACTTCGCAAATCATATTATATCTTACCATGAAACATAGAAATGAGATGCGATATCGCGTTCTAAGAAGCTTTAGAACAATACTGCTGCTATAGGTAGACATTTGCAAACGCTATTTCCTTGCAAGGAAGTGTCGCATTTGCTTTCATTTGAATCGTAGACGAGGAATGCATAACACTTCGCAATGAATATTATATCTTATCATGAAACATATATATGAGATGCAATTTCTCGTTTTAAGAAGCATTTGAACACTATTGCTTCGATACGTAGACATCTGCAAACACTATTTCCTAGCGAGGAAGTGTCGCATTCACATTCATTTGAAGTGTAGACGAGGAATACATAACACTTCGCAAATCATATTATACCTTACCATGAAACATAGAAATGAGATGCGATATCGCGTTTTAAGAATCATAAGAACTCTATTGCAACGATACGTAGACATCTGCAAACGCTATTTCCTTGCAAGGAAGTGTCGCATTTACATTCATTTGATGTGTAGACGAGGAATACATAACACTTCGCAAATCATATTATATCTTACCATGAAACATAGAAATGAGATGCGATATCGCGTTTTAAGAAGCATTAGAACTCAACTTGCTACGATACGTAGACATCTGCAAACGCTATTTCCTAGCGAGGATGTGTCGCATTTACATTCATCTGAATCGTAGACGAGGAATACATAACACTTCGCAAATCATATTATATCTTACCATGAAACATAGAAATGGGATGCGATATCGCGTTCTAAGAAGCATTAGAACAATACTGCTACTATAGGTAGACATTTGCAAACGCTATTTCCTTGCAAGGAAGTGTCGCATTTGCTTTCATTTGAAGTGTAGACGAGGAATACATAACACTCCGCAAATCATATTATATCCTACCATGAAACATAGAAACGAGATGCGATATCGCGTTTTAAGAATCATAAGATCTCTACTGCTACGATACGTAGACATCTGCAATCGCTATTTTCTTGCAAAGAAGTGTCGCATTTACATTCATTTGAAGTGTAGCCGAGGAATACATAACACTTCGCAAATCGTATTATATCTTACCATGAAACATAGAAATGAGATGCGATATCGCGTTTTAAGAAGCATTAGAACTCTATTGCTACGATACGTAGAAATCTGCAAGCGCTATTTCCTTGCAAAGAAGTGTCGCATTTACATTCATTTGAAGTGTAGACGAGGAATACATAACACTTCGCAAATCATATTATATCTTACCATGAAACATAGAAATGAGATGCGATATCGCTTTTTAAGAAGCATTAGAAATCCATTGCTACGATACGTAGACATCTGCAAACGCTATTTCCTAGCAAGAAAGTGTCGCATTTACATTCATTTGAAGTGTAGCCGAGGAATACAGAACACTTCGCAAATCGTATTATATCTTACCATGAAACATAGAAATGAGATGCGATATCGCGTTTTAAGAAGCATTAGAACTCTATTGCTACGATCCGTAGACATCTGCAAACGCTATTTCCTTGCAAGGAAGTGTCGCATTTACATTCATTTGAAGTGTAGACGAGGAATACATAACACTCCGCAAATCATATTATATCTTACCGTGAAACATTGAAATGAGATGCGATATCGCGTTTTAAGAATCATAAGAACTCTATTGCAACGATACGTAGACATCTGCAAACGCTATTTCCTTGCAAAGAAGTGTCGCATTTACATTCATTTGAAGTGTAGACGAGGAATACATAACACTTCGCAAATCGTATTATATCTTACCATGAAACATAGAAATGAGATGCGATATCGCGTTTTAAGAAGCATTTGAACTCTATTGCTTCGATACGTAGACATCTGCAAACGCTATTTCCTAGCGAGGAAGTGTCGCATTCGCATTCATTTGAAGTGTAGACGAGGAACACATAACACTTCGCAAATCATATTATATCTTACCATGAAACATAGAAATGAGATGCGATATCGCGTTTTAAGAAGCATTTGAACTCTATTGCTTCGATACGTAGACATCTGCAAACGCTATTTCCAAGCGAGGAAGTGTCGCCTTCACATTCATTTGAAGTGTAGACGAGGAATACATAACACTTCGCAAATCATATTATATCTTACCATGAAACAAAGAAATGAGATGCGATATCGCGTTTTAAGAAGCATTAGAACTCAACTGCTACGATACGTAGACATCTGCAAACGCTATTTCCTAGCGAGGAAGTGTCGCATTTGCATTCATTTGAAGTGTAGACGAGGAATACATAACACTCCGCAAATCATATTATATCTTACCATGAAACATAGAAATGAGATGCGATATCGCGTTTTAAGAATCATTAGAACTCTACTGCTACGATACGTAGACATCTGCAATCGCTATTTTCTTGCAAAGAAGTGTCGCATTTACATTCATTTGAAGTGTAGCCGAGGAATACATAACACTTCGCAAATCGTATTATATCTTACCATGAAACATAGAAATGAGATGCGATATCGCGTTTTAAGAAGCATTAGAACTCTATTGCTACGATACGTAGAAATCTGCAAGCGCTATTTCCTTGCAAGGAAGTGTCGCATTTACATTCATTTGAATCGTAGACGAGGAATGCATAACACTTCGCAATGAATATTATATCTTATCATGAAACATAGATATGAGATGCAATATCTCGTTTTAAGAAGCATTTGAACTCTATTGCTTCGATACGTAGACATCTGCAAACGCTATTTCCTTGCAAGGAAGTGTCACATTTACATTCATTTGAAGTGTAGACGAGGAATACATGACACTTCGCAAATCATATTATATCTTACCATGAAACATAGAAAAGAGATGCGATATCGCGTTTTAAGAAGTATTAGAAAGCTATTGCTACGATACGTAGACATCTGCAAACGCTATTTCCTAGCGAGGAAGTATCGCATTCACATTCATTTGAAGTGCAGACGAGGAATACATAACACTTCGCAAATCATATTATATCTTACCATGAAACATAGAAATGAGATGCAATATCTCGTTTTAAGAAGCATTTGAACTCCATTGCTTCGATACGTAGACATCTGCAAACACTATTTCCTAGCGAGGAAGTGTCGCATTCACATTCATTTGAAGTGTAGACGAGGAATACATAACACTTCGCAAATCATATTGTATCTTACCATGAAACATAGAAATGAGATGCGATATCGCGTTTTAAGAATCATAAGAACTCTATTGCTACGATACGTAGACATCTGCAAACGCTATTTCCTTGCAAGGAAGTGTCGCATTTACATTCATCTGAATCGTAGACGAGGAATGCATAACACTTCGCAATGAATATTATATCTTATCATGAAACATAGATATGAGATGCAATATCTCGTTTTAAGAAGCATTTGAACTCTATTGCTTCGATACGTAGACATCTGCAAACGCTATTTCCTTGCAAGGAAGTGTCGCATTTACATTCATTTGAAGTGTAGACGAGGAATACATAACACTTCGCAAATCATATTATATCTTACCATGAAACATAGAAATGAGATGCGATATCGCGTTCTAAGAAGCTTTAGAACAATACTGCTGCTATAGGTAGACATTTGCAAACGCTATTTCCTTGCAAGGAAGTGTCGCATTTGCTTTCATTTGAATCGTAGACGAGGAATGCATAACACTTCGCAATGAATATTATATCTTATCATGAAACATATATATGAGATGCAATTTCTCGTTTTAAGAAGCATTTGAACTCTATTGCTTCGATACGTAGACATCTGCAAACACTATTTCCTAGCGAGGAAGTGTCGCATTCACATTCATTTGAAGTGTAGACGAGGAATACATAACACTTCGCAAATCATATTGTATCTTACCATGACACATAGAAATGAGATGCGATATCGCGTTTTAAGAAGCATTTGAACTCTATTGCTTCGATACGTAGACATCTGCAAACGCTATTTCCTAGCGAGGAAGTGTCGCATTCGCATTCTTTTGAAGTGTAGACGAGGAATACATAACACTTCGCAAATCATATTGTATCTTACCATGAAACATAGAAATGAGATGCGATATCGCGTTTTAAGAAGCATTAGAACTCTACTGCTACGATACGCAGACATCTGCAAACGCTATTTCCTAGCGAGGAAGTGTCACATTCACATTCATTTGAAGTGTAGACGAGGAATACATAACACTTCGCAAATCATATTATATCTTACCATGAAACATAGAAATGATATGCGATATCGCGTTTTAAGAAGCATTAGAACTCTATTGCTACGATACGTAGACATCTGCAAATGCTATTTCCTTGCAAGGAAGTGTCGCATTTACATTCATTTGAATCGTAGACGAGGAATGCATAACACTTCGCAATGAATATTATATCTTATCATGAAACATATATATGAGATGCAATATCTCGTTTTAAGAAGCATTTGAACTCTATTGCTTCGATACGTAGACATCTGCAAACACTATTTCCTAGCGAGGAAGTGTCGCATTCACATTCATTTGAAGTGTAGACGAGGAATACATAACACTTCGCAAATCATATTGTATCTTACCATGACACATAGAAATGAGATGCGATATCGCGTTTTAAGAATCATAAGAACTCTATTGCTACGATACGTAGACATCTGCAAACGCTATTTCCTTGCAAGGAAGTGTCGCATTTACATTCATCTGAATCGTAGACGAGGAATGCATAACACTTCGCAATGAATATTATATCTTGTCATGAAACATAGATATGAGATGCAATATCTCGTTTTAAGAAGCATCAGAAATCCATTGCTACGATACGTAGACATCTGCAAACGCTATTTCCTTGCAAGAAAGTGTCGCATTTACATTCATTTGAAGTGTAGACGACGGATACATAACACTTCGCAAATCATATTATACCTTACCATGAAACATAGAAATGAGATGCGATATCGCGTTTTAAGAATCATAAGAACTCAATTGCAACGATACGTAGACATCTGCAAACGCTATTTCCTTGCAAGGAAGTGTCGCATTTACATTCATTTGATGTGTAGACGAGGAATACATAACACTTCGCAAATCATATTATATCTTACCATGAAACATAGAAATGAGATGCGATATCGCGTTTTAAGAAGCATTAGAACTCAACTTGCTACGATACGTGGACATCTGCAAACGCTATTTCCTAGCGAGGATGTGTCGCATTTGCATTCATTTGAATTGTAGACGAGGAATACATAACACTCCGCAAATCATATTATATCTTACCATGAAACATAGAAATGAGATGCGATATCGCGTTTTAAGAATCATAAGAACTCTACTGCTACGATACGTAGACATCTGCAATCGCTATTTCCTTGCAAAGAAGTGTCGCATTTACATTCATTTGAAGTGTAGCCGAGGAATACATAACACTTCGCAAATCGTATTATATCTTACCATGAAACATAGAAATGAGATGCGATATCGCGTTTTAAGAAGCATTAGAACTCTATTGCTACGATCCGTAGACATCTGCAAACGCTATTTCCTTGCAAGGAAGTGTCGCATTTACATTCATTTGAATCGTAGACGAGGAATGCATAACACTTCGCAATGAATATTATATCTTATCATGAAACATAGATATGAGATGCAATATCTCGTTTTAAGAAGCATTTGAACTCTATTGCTTCGATACGTGGACATCTGCAATCACTATTTCCTTGCAAAGAAGTGTCGCATTTACATTCATTTGAAGTGTAGCCGAGGAATACATAACACTTCGCAAATCGTATTATATCTTACCATGAAACATAGAAATGTGATGCGATATCGCGTTTTAAGAAGCATTTGAACTCTATTGCTTCGATACGTAGACATCTGAAAAACGCTATTTCCTAGCGAGGAAGTGTCGCATTCGCATTCATTTGAAGTGTAGACGAGGAATACATAACACTTCGCAAATCATATTATATCTTACCATGAAACATAGAAATGAGATGCGATATCGCGTTTTAAGAAGCATTTGAACTCTATTGCTTCGATACGTAGACATCTGCAAACGCTATTTCCAAGCGAGGAAGTGTCGCCTTCACATTCATTTGAAGTGTAGACGAGGAATACATAACACTTCGCAAATCATATTATATCTTACCATGAAACATAGAAATGAGATGCGATATCGCGTTTTAAGAAGCATTAGAACTCTACTGCTACGATACGCAGACATCTGCAAACGCTATTTCCTAGCGAGGGAGTCACATTCACATTCATTTGAAGTGTAGACGAGGAATACATGATACTTCGCAAATCATATTATAACTTACCATGAATCATAGAAATGAGATGCGATATCGCGTTTTAAGAAGCATTAGAACACTATTGCTACGATACGTAGACATCTGCAAACGCTATTTCCTTGCAAGAAAGTGTCGCATTTACATTCATTTGAAGTGTAGACGAGGAATACATAACACTTCCCAAATCATATTATACCTTACCATGAAACATAGAAATGAGATGCGATATCGCGTTTTAAGGAGCATTAGAACTCTACTGCTACGATACGTAGACATCTGCAAACGCTATTTCCTTGCAAGGAAGTGTCGCATTTACATTCATTTGAAGTGTAGACGAGGAATACATAACACTCCGCAAATCATATTATATCTTACCATGAAACATTGAAATGAGATGCGATATCGCGTTTTAAGAATCATAAGAACTCTATTGCAACGATACGTAGACATCTGCAAACGCTATTTCCTTGCAAAGAAGTGTCGCATTTACATTCATTTGAAGTGTAGACGAGGAATACATAACACTTCGCAAATCATATTATATCTTACCATGAAACATAGAAATGACATGCGATATCGCGTTTTAAGAAGCATCAGAAATCCATTACTACGATACGTAGACATCTGCAAACGCTATTTCCTTGCAAGAAAGTGTCGCATTTACATTCATTTGAAGTGTAGACGACGGATACGTAACACTTCGCAAATCATATTATACCTTACCATGAAACATAGAAATGAGATGCGATATCGCGTTTTAAGAATCATAAGAACTCTATTGCAACGATACGTAGACATCTGCAAACGCTATTTCCTTGCAAGCAAGTGTCGCATTTACATTCATTTGATGTGTAGACGAGGAATACATAACACTTCGCAAATCATATTATATCTTACCATGAAACATAGAAATGAGATGCGATATCGCGTTTTAAGAAGCATTAGAACTCAACTGCTACGATACGTAGACATCTGCAAACGCTATTTCCTAGCGAGGAAGTGTCGCATTTGCATTCATTTGAAGTGTAGACGAGGAATACATAACACTCCGCAAAAAATATTATATCTTACCATGAAACATAGAAATGAGATGCGATATCGCGTTTTAAGTATCATAAGAACTCTACTGCTACGATACGTAGACATCTGCAATCGCTATTTTCTTGCAAAGAAGTGTCGCATTTACATTCATTTGCAGTGTAGCCGAGGAATACATAACACTTCGCAAATCGTATTATATCTTACCATGAAACATAGAAATGAGATGCGATATCGCGTTTTAAGAAGCATTTGAACTCTATTGCTTCGATACGTAGACATCTGCAAACGCTATTTCCAAGCGAGGAAGTGTCGCCTTCACATTCATTTGAAGTGTAGACGAGGAATACATAACACTTCGCAGATCATATTGTATCTTACCATGAAACATAGAAATGAGATGCGATATCGCGTTTTAAGAAGCATTAGAACTCTACTGCTACGATACGCAGACATCTGCAAACGCTATTTCCTAGCGAGGAAGTCACATTCACATTCATTTGAAGTGTAGACGAGGAATACATAACACTTCGCAAATCATGTTTTATCTTACATGAAACATAGAAATGAGTTGCGATATCGCTTTTTAAGAATGATATGAACTCTATTGCTACGATACGTAGACATGTGCAATCGCTACTACCTTGCAAGGAAGTGTCGCATTTACTTTCATTTGAATCGTAGACGAGGAATACATGACACTTCGCAATGAATATTATATCTTATCAGGAAACATAGATATGAGATGCAATATCTCGTTTTAAGAAGCATTTGAACTCTATTGCTTCGATACGTAGACATCTGCTAACGCTATTTCCATGCAAGGAAGTGTCGCATTTACATTCATTTGAAGTGTAGACGAGGAATACATGATACTTCGCAAATCATATTATATCTTACCATGAAACATAGGAATGAGATGTGATATCGCGTTTTAAGAAGCATTTGAACTCTATTGCTTCGATACGTAGACATCTGCAAACGCTATTTCCTTGCAAGGAGGTGTCGCATTTACATTCATTTGATGTGTAGACGAGGAATACATGACACTTCGCAAATCATATTATATCTTATCATGAAACATAGAAATGAGATGCGATATCGCGCTCTAAGAAGCATTAGAAAGCTATTGCTACGATACGTAGACATCTGCAAACGCTATTTCCTAGCGAGGAAGTATCGCATTCACATTCGTTTGAAGTGTAGACGAGGAATACATAACACTTCGCAAATCATGTCATATCTTACCATGAAACATAGAAATGAGATGCGATATCGCGTTTTAAGAATCATATGATCTCTATTGCTACTATACGTAGACATCTGCAATCGCTATTTCCTAGCAAGGAAGTGTCGCATTTACATTCATTTGAAGTGTAGACGAGGAATACATGATACTTCGCAAATCATATTATATCTTACCATGAATCATAGAAATGAGATGCGATATCGCGTTTTAAGAAGCATTAGAACACTACTGCTACGATAGGTAGACATTTGCAAACGCTATTTCCTAGCAAAGAAGTGTCGCATTTACATTCATTTGAAGTGTAGACGAGGAATACATAACACTTCGCAAATCGTATTATATCTTACCATGAAACATAGAAATGAGATGCGATATCGCGTTTTAAGAAGCATTAGAACTCTACTGCTACGATACGCAGACATCTGCAAACGATATTTCCTTGCAAATAAGTGTCGCATTTACATTTATTTGAAGTGTAGACGAGGAATACATAACACTTCGCAAATCATATTATATCTTACCATGAAACATAGAAATGAGTTGCGATATCGCGTTTTGAGAAGCATTAGAACTCTATTGCTACGATACGTAGACATCTGCAAACGCTATTTCCTTGCAAGGAAGTGTCGCATTTACATTCATCTGAATCGTAGACGAGGAATGCATAACACTTCGCAATGAATATTATATCTTGTCATGAAACATAGATATGAGATATATTATCTCGTTTTAAGAAGCATCAGAAATCCATTGCTACGATACGTAGACATCTGCAAACGCTATTTCCTTGCAAGAAAGTGTCGCATTTACATTCATTTGAAGTGTAGACGACGGATACATAACACTTCGCAAATCATATTATACCTTACCATGAAACATAGAAATGAGATGCGACATCGCGTTTTAAGAATCATAGGAAATCTATTGCAACGATACGTAGACATCTGCAAACGCTATTTCCTTGCAAGGAAGTGTCGCATTTACATTCATTTGATGTGTAGACGAGGAATACATAACACTTCGCAAATCATATTATATCTTACCATGAAACATAGAAATGAGATGCGATATCGCGTTTTAAGAAGCATTAGAACTCAACTTGCTACGATACGTAGACATCTGCAAACGCTATTTCCTAGCGAGGATCTGTCGCATTTGCATTCATTTGAATTGTAGACGAGGAATACATAACACTCCGCAAATCATATTATATCTTACCATGAAACATAGAAATGAGATGCGATATCGCGTTTTAAGAATCATAAGAACTCTACTGCTACGATACGTAGACATCTGCAATCGCTATTTCCTTGCAAAGAAGTGTCGCATTTACATTCATTTGAAGTGTAGCCGAGGAATACATAACACTTCGCAAATCGTATTATATCTTACCATGAAACATAGAAATGAGATGCGATATCGCGTTTTAAGAAGCATTTGAACTCTACTGCTACGATACGCAGACATCTGCAAACGCTATTTCCTAGCGAGGAAGTGTCGCATTCACATTCATTTGAAATGTAGACGAGGAATACATAACACTTCGCAAATCGTATTATATCTTACCATGAAACATAGAAATGAGATGCGATATCGCGTTTTAAGAAGCATTAGAACTCTACTGCTACGATACGCAGACATCTGCAAACGCTATTTCCTAGCGAGGGAGTCACATTCACATTCATTTGAAGTGTAGACGAGGAATACATGATACTTCGCAAATCATATTATAACTTACCATGAATCATAGAAATGAGATGCGATATCGCGTTTTAAGAAGCATTAGAACACTATTGCTACGATACGTAGACATCTGCAAACGCTATTTCCTTGCAAGAAAGTGTCGCATTTACATTCATTTGAAGTGTAGACGAGGAATACATAACACTTCCCAAATCATATTATACCTTACCATGAAACATAGAAATGAGATGCGATATCGCGTTTTAAGGAGCATTAGAACTCTACTGCTACGATACGTAGACATCTGCAAACGCTATTTCCTTGCAAGGAAGTGTCGCATTTACATTCATTTGAAGTGTAGACGAGGAATACATAACACTCCGCAAATCATATTATATCTTACCATGAAACATTGAAATGAGATGCGATATCGCGTTTTAAGAATCATAAGAACTCTATTGCAACGATACGTAGACATCTGCAAACGCTATTTCCTTGCAAAGAAGTGTCGCATTTACATTCATTTGAAGTGTAGACGAGGAATACATAACACTTCGCAAATCATATTATATCTTACCATGAAACATAGAAATGACATGCGATATCGCGTTTTAAGAAGCATCAGAAATCCATTACTACGATACGTAGACATCTGCAAACGCTATTTCCTTGCAAGAAAGTGTCGCATTTACATTCATTTGAAGTGTAGACGACGGATACGTAACACTTCGCAAATCATATTATACCTTACCATGAAACATAGAAATGAGATGCGATATCGCGTTTTAAGAATCATAAGAACTCTATTGCAACGATACGTAGACATCTGCAAACGCTATTTCCTTGCAAGCAAGTGTCGCATTTACATTCATTTGATGTGTAGACGAGGAATACATAACACTTCGCAAATCATATTATATCTTACCATGAAACATAGAAATGAGATGCGATATCGCGTTTTAAGAAGCATTAGAACTCAACTGCTACGATACGTAGACATCTGCAAACGCTATTTCCTAGCGAGGAAGTGTCGCATTTGCATTCATTTGAAGTGTAGACGAGGAATACATAACACTCCGCAAAAAATATTATATCTTACCATGAAACATAGAAATGAGATGCGATATCGCGTTTTAAGTATCATAAGAACTCTACTGCTACGATACGTAGACATCTGCAATCGCTATTTTCTTGCAAAGAAGTGTCGCATTTACATTCATTTGCAGTGTAGCCGAGGAATACATAACACTTCGCAAATCGTATTATATCTTACCATGAAACATAGAAATGAGATGCGATATCGCGTTTTAAGAAGCATTTGAACTCTATTGCTTCGATACGTAGACATCTGCAAACGCTATTTCCAAGCGAGGAAGTGTCGCCTTCACATTCATTTGAAGTGTAGACGAGGAATACATAACACTTCGCAGATCATATTGTATCTTACCATGAAACATAGAAATGAGATGCGATATCGCGTTTTAAGAAGCATTAGAACTCTACTGCTACGATACGCAGACATCTGCAAACGCTATTTCCTAGCGAGGAAGTCACATTCACATTCATTTGAAGTGTAGACGAGGAATACATAACACTTCGCAAATCATGTTTTATCTTACCATGAAACATAGAAATGAGATGCGATATCGCTTTTTAAGAATGATATGAACTCTATTGCTACGATACGTAGACATGTGCAATCGCTACTACCTTGCAAGGAAGTGTCGCATTTACTTTCATTTGAATCGTAGACGAGGAATACATGATACTTCGCAAATCATATTATATCTTACCATGAAACATAGGAATGAGATGTGATATCGCGTTTTAAGAAGCATTTGAACTCTATTGCTTCGATACGTAGACATCTGCAAACGCTATTTCCTTGCAAGGAGGTGTCGCATTTACATTCATTTGATGTGTAGACGAGGAATACATGACACTTCGCAAATCATATTATATCTTATCATGAAACATAGAAATGAGATGCGATATCGCGCTCTAAGAAGCATTAGAAAGCTATTGCTACGATACGTAGACATCTGCAAACGCTATTTCCTAGCGAGGAAGTATCGCATTCACATTCATTTGAAGTGTAGACGAGGAATACATAACACTTCGCAAATCATGTCATATCTTACCATGAAACATAGAAATGAGATGCGATATCGCGTTTTAAGAATCATATGAACTCTATTGCTACTATACGTAGACATCTGCAATCGCTATTTCCTAGCAAGGAAGTGTCGCATTTACATTCATTTGAAGTGTAGACGAGGAATACATGATACTTCGCAAATCATATTATATCTTACCATGAATCATAGAAATGAGATGCGATATCGCGTTTTAAGAAGCATTAGAACACTACTGCTACGATAGGTAGACATTTGCAAACGCTATTTCCTAGCAAAGAAGTGTCGCATTTACATTCATTTGAAGTGTAGACGAGGAATACATAACACTTCGCAAATCGTATTATATCTTACCATGAAACATAGAAATGAGATGCGATATCGCGTTTTAAGAAGCATTAGAACTCTACTGCTACGATACGCAGACATCTGCAAACGATATTTCCTTGCAAATAAGTGTCGCATTTACATTTATTTGAAGTGTAGACGAGGAATACATAACACTTCGCAAATCATATTATATCTTACCATGAAACATAGAAATGAGTTGCGATATCGCGTTTTGAGAAGCATTAGAACTCTATTGCTACGATACGTAGACATCTGCAAACGCTATTTCCTTGCAAGGAAGTGTCGCATTTACATTCATCTGAATCGTAGACGAGGAATGCATAACACTTCGCAATGAATATTATATCTTGTCATGAAACATAGATATGAGATACAATATCTCGTTTTAAGAAGCATCAGAAATCCATTGCTACGATACGTAGACATCTGCAAACGCTATTTCCTTGCAAGAAAGTGTCGCATTTACATTCATTTGAAGTGTAGACGACGGATACATAACACTTCGCAAATCATATTATACCTTACCATGAAACATAGAAATGAGATGCGACATCGCGTTTTAAGAATCATAGGAAATCTATTGCAACGATACGTAGACATCTGCAAACGCTATTTCCTTGCAAGGAAGTGTCGCATTTACATTCATTTGATGTGTAGACGAGGAATACATAACACTTCGCAAATCATATTATATCTTACCATGAAACATAGAAATGAGATGCGATATCGCGTTTTAAGAAGCATTAGAACTCAACTTGCTACGATACGTAGACATCTGCAAACGCTATTTCCTAGCGAGGATCTGTCGCATTTGGATTCATTTGAATTGTAGACGAGGAATACATAACACTCCGCAAATCATATTATATCTTACCATGAAACATAGAAATGAGATGCGATATCGCGTTTTAAGAATCATAAGAACTCTACTGCTACGATACGTAGACATCTGCAATCGCTATTTCCTTGCAAAGAAGTGTCGCATTTACATTCATTTGAAGTGTAGCCGAGGAATACATAACACTTCGCAAATCGTATTATATCTTACCATGAAACATAGAAATGAGATGCGATATCGCGTTTTAAGAAGCATTTGAACTCTACTGCTACGATACGCAGACATCTGCAAACGCTATTTCCTAGCGAGGAAGTGTCGCATTCACATTCATTTGAAATGTAGACGAGGAATACATAACACTTCGCAAATCGTATTATATCTTACCATGAAACATAGGAATGAGGTGCGATATCGCGTTTTAAGAAGCATTAGAACTCAACTGCTACGACACGTAGACATCTGCAAACGCTATTTCCTTGCAAGGAAGTGTCGCATTTACATTCATCTGAATCGTAGACGAGGAATGCATAACACTTCGCAATGAATATTATATCTTGTCATGAAACATAGATATGAGATGCAATATCTCGTTTTAAGAAGCATCAGAAATCCATTGCAACGATACGTAGACATCTGCAAACGCTATTTCCTTGCAAAGAAGTGTCGCATTTACATTCATTTGAAGTGTAGACGGGGAATACATAACACTTCGCAAATCATATTATATCTTACCATGAAACATAGAAATGAGATCCGATATCGCGTTTTAAGAATCATAAGAAATCCATTGCTACGACACGTAGACATCTGCAAACGCTATTTCCTTGCAAGAAAGTGTCGCATTTACATTCATTTGAAGTGTAGACGAGGAATACATAACACTTCCCAAATCATATTATACCTTACCATGAAACATAGAAATGAGATGCGATATCGCGTTTTAAGAAGCATTAGAACTCTACTGCTACGATACGCAGACATCTGCAAACGCTATTTCCTAGCGAGGAAGTGTCACATTCACATTCATTTGAAGTGTAGACGAGGAATACATAACACTTCGCAAATCATATTATATCTTATCAAGAAACATATATATGAGATGCAATTTCTCGTTTTAAGAAGCATTTGAACTCTATTGCTTCGATACGTAGACATCTGCAAACACTATTTCCTAGCGAGGAAGTGTCGCATTCACATTCATTTGAAGTGTAGACGAGGAATACATAACACTTCGCAAATCATATTGTATCTTACCATGAAACATATATATGAGACGCAATTTCTCGTTTTAAGAAGCATTTGAACTCTATTGCTTCGATACGTAGACATCTGCAAACACTATTTCCTAGCGAGGAAGTGTCGCATTCACATTCATTTGAAGTGTAAACGAGGAATACATAACACTTCGCAAATCATATTGTATCTTACCATGACACATAGAAATGAGATGCGATATCGCGTTTTAAGAATCATAAGAACTCTATTGCTACGATACGTAGACATCCGCAAACGCTATTTCCTTGCAAGGAAGTGTCGCATTTACATTCATCTGAATCGTAGACGAGGAATGCATAACACTTCGCAATGAATATTATATCTTGTCATAAAGCATAGATATGAGATGCAATATCTCGTTTTAAGAAGCATCAGAAATCCATTGCTACGATACGTAGACATCTGCAAACGCTATTTCCTTGCAAGAAAGTGTCGCATTTACATTCATTTGAAGTGTAGACGACGGATACATAACACTTCGCAAATCATATTATACCTTACCATGAAACATAGAAATGAGATGCGACATCGCGTTTTAAGAATCATAGGAACTCTATAGCAACGATATGTAGACATCTGCAAACGCTATTTCCTTGCAAGGAAGTGTCGCATTTACATTCATTTGATGTGTAGACGAGGAATACATAACACTTCGCAAATCATATTATATCTTACCATGAAACATAGAAATGAGATGCGATATCGCGTTTTAAGAAGCATTAGAACTCAACTTGCTAGGATACGTAGACATCTGCAAACGCTATTTCCTAGCGAGGATGTGTCGCATTTGCATTCATTTGAATTGTAGACGAGGAATACATAACACTCCGCAAATCATATTATATCTTACCATGAAACATAGAAATGAGATGCGATATCGCGTTTTAAGAATCATAAGAACTCTATTGCAACGATACGTAGACATCTGCAAACGCTATTTCCTTGCAAGGAAGTGTCGCATTCACATTCATTTGAAGTGTAGACGAGGAATACATAACACTTCGCAAATCATAATATATCTTACCATGAAACACAGAAATGAGATGCGATATCGCGTTTTAAGAAGCATTTGAACTCTATTGCTTCGATACGTAGACATCTGCAAACGCTATTTCCTTGCAAGGAAGTGTCGCATTTTCATTCATTTGAATCGTAGACGAGGAATACACAACAGTTCGCAAATCATATAATATCTTACCATGAAACATAGAAATGAGATGCAATTTCTCGTTTTAAGAAGCATTTGAACTCTATTGCTTCGATACGTAGACATCTGCAAACACTATTTCCTAGCGAGGAAGTGTCGCATTCACATTCATTTGAAGTGTAAACGAGGAATACATAACACTTCGCAAATCATATTGTATCTTACCATGACACATAGAAATGAGATGCGATATCGCGTTTTAAGAATCATAAGAACTCTATTGCTACGATACGTAGACATCCGCAAACGCTATTTCCTTGCAAGGAAGTGTCGCATTTACATTCATCTGAATCGTAGACGAGGAATGCATAACACTTCGCAATGAATATTATATCTTGTCATGAAACATAGATATGAGATGCAATATCTCGTTTTAAGAAGCATCAGAAATCCATTGCTACGATACGTAGACATCTGCAAACGCTATTTCCTTGCAAGAAAGTGTCGCATTTACATTCATTTGAAGTGTAGACGACGGATACATAACACTTCGCAAATCATATTATACCTTACCATGAAACATAGAAATGAGATGCGATATCGCGTTTTAAGAATCATAGGAACTCTATTGCAACGATACGTAGACATCTGCAAACGCTATTTCCTTGCAAGGAAGTGTCGCATTTACATTCATTTGATGTGTAGACGAGGAATACATAACACTTCGCAAATCATATTATATCTTACCATGAAACATAGAAATGAGATGCGATATCGCGTTTTAAGAATCATAAGAACTCTATTGCAACGATACGTAGACATCTGCAAACGCTATTTCCTTGCAAGGAAGTGTCGCATTCACATTCATTTGAAGTGTAGACGAGGAATACATAACACTTCGCAAATCATAATATATCTTACCATGAAACACAGAAATGAGATGCGATATCGCGTTTTAAGAAGCATTTGAACTCTATTGCTTCGATACGTAGACATCTGCAAACGCTATTTCCTTGCGAGGAAGTGTCGCATTTTCATTCATTTGAATCGTAGACGAGGAATACACAACAGTTCGCAAATCATATAATATCTTACCATGAAACATAGAAATGAGATGCAATTTCTCGTTTTAAGAAGCATTTGAACTCTATTGCTTCGATACGTAGACATCTGCAAACACTATTTCCTAGCGAGGAAGTGTCGCATTCACATTCATTTGAAGTGTAAACGAGGAATACATAACACTTCGCAAATCATATTGTATCTTACCATGACACATAGAAATGAGATGCGATATCGCGTTTTAAGAATCATAAGAACTCTATTGCTACGATACGTAGACATCCGCAAACGCTATTTCCTTGCAAGGAAGTGTCGCATTTACATTCATCTGAATCGTAGACGAGGAATGCATAACACTTCGCAATGAATATTATATCTTGTCATGAAACATAGATATGAGATGCAATATCTCGTTTTAAGAAGCATCAGAAATCCATTGCTACGATACGTAGACATCTGCAAACGCTATTTCCTTGCAAGAAAGTGTCGCATTTACATTCATTTGAAGTGTAGACGACGGATACATAACACTTCGCAAATCATATTATACCTTACCATGAAACATAGAAATGAGATGCGATATCGCGTTTTGAGAATCATAGGAACTCTATTGCAACGATACGTAGACATCTGCAAACGCTATTTCCTTGCAAGGAAGTGTCGCATTTACATTCATTTGATGTGTAGACGAGGAATACATAACACTTCGCAAATCATATTATATCTTACCATGAAACATAGAAATGAGATGCGATATCGCGTTTTAAGAAGCATTAGAACTCAACTTGCTACGATACGTAGACATCTGCAAACGCTATTTCCTAGCGAGGATATGTCGCATTTGCATTCATTTGAATTGTAGACGAGGAATACATGACACTCCGCAAATCATATTATATCTTACCATGAAACATAGAAATGAGATGCGATATCGCGTTTTAAGAATCATAAGAACTCTACTGCTACGATACGTAGACATCTGCAATCGCTATTTCCTTGCAAAGAAGAGTCGCATTTACATTCATTTGAAGTGTAGCCGAGGAATACATAACACTTCGCAAATCGTATTATATCTTACCATGAAACATAGAAATGAGATGCGATATCGCGTTTTAAGAAGCATTAGAACTCTATTGCTACAATCCGTAGACATCTGCAAACGCTATTTCCTTGCAAGGAAGTGTCGCATTTACATTCATTTGAATCGTAGACGAGGAATGCATAACACTTCGCAATGAATATTATATCTTATCATGAAACATAAATATGAGATGCAATATCTCGTTTTAAGAAGCATCAGAAATCCATTGCTACGATACGTAGACATCTGCAAACGCTATTTCCTTGCAAGAAAGTGTCGCATTTACATTCATTTGAAGTGTAGACGACGGATACATAACACTTCGCAAATCATATTATACCTTACCATGAAATATAGAAATGAGATGCGACATCGCGTTTTAAGAATCATAGGAACTCTATAGCAACGATACGTAGACATCTGCAAACGTTATTTCCTTGCAAGGAAGTGTCGCATTCACATTCATTTGAAGTGTAGACGAGGAATACATAACACTTCGCAAATCATAATATATCTTACCATGAAACACAGAAATGAGATGCGATATCGCGTTTTAAGAAGCATTTGAACTCTATTGCTTCGATTCGTAGACATCTGCAAACGCTATTTCCTTGCAAGGAAGTGTCGCATTTTTATTCATTTGAATCGTAGACGAGGAATACACAACAGTTCGCAAATCATATAATATCTTACCATGAAACATAGAAATGAGATGCAATTTCTCGTTTTAAGAAGCATTTGAACTCTATTGCTTCGATACGTAGACATCTGCAAACACTATTTCCTAGCGAGGAAGTGTCGCATTCACATTCATTTGAAGTGTAAACGAGGAATGCATAACACTTCGCAAATCATATTGTATCTTACCATGACACATAGAAATGAGATGCGATATCGCGTTTTAAGAATCATAAGAACTCTATTGCTACGATACGTAGACATCCGCAAACGCTATTTCCTTGCAAGGAAGTGTCGCATTTACATTCATCTGAATCGTAGACGAGGAATGCATAACACTTCGCAATGAATATTATATCTTGTCATGAAACATAGATATGAGATGCAATATCTCGTTTTAAGAAGCTTCAGAAATCCATTGCTACGATACGTAGACATCTGCAAACGCTATTTCCTTGCAAGAAAGTGTCGCATTTACATTCATTTGAAGTGTAGACGACGGATACATAACACTTCGCAAATCATATTATACCTTACCATGAAACATAGAAATGAGATGCGATATCGCGTTTTAAGAATCATAAGAACTCTACTGCTACGATACGTAGACATCTGCAATCGCTATTTCCTTGCAAAGAAGAGTCGCATTTACATTCATTTGAAGTGTAGCCGAGGAATACATAACACTTCGCAAATCGTATTATATCTTACCATGAAACGTAGAAATGAGATGCGATATCGCGTTTTAAGAAGCATTAGAACTCTATTGCTACGATCCGTAGACATCTGCAAACGCTATTTCCTTGCAAGGAAGTGTCGCATTTACATTCATTTGAATCGTAGACGAGGAATGCATAACACTTCGCAATGAATATTATATCTTATCATGAAACATAGATATGAGATGCAATATCTCGTTTTAAGAAGCATTTGAACTCTATTGCTTCGATACGTGGACACCTGCAAACGCTATTTCCTTGCAAGGAAGTGTCGCATTTACATTCATTTGAAGTGTAGACGAGGAATACATAACACTCCGCAAATCATATTATATCTTATCATGAAACATAGAAATGTGATGCGATATCGCGTTTTAAGAATCATAAGAACTCTACTGCTACGATACGTAGACATCTGCAATCGCTATTTCCTTGCAAAGAAGAGTCGCATTTACATTCATTTGAAGTGTAGCCGAGGAATACATAACACTTCGCAAATCGTATTATATCTTACCATGAAACATAGAAATGAGATGCGATATCGCGTTTTAAGAAGCATTTGAACTCTACTGCTACGATACGCAGACATCTGCAAACGCTATTTCCTAGCGAGGAAGTGTCGCATTCACATTCATTTGAAATGTAGACGAGGAATACATAACACTTCGCAAATCGTATTATATCTTACCATGAAACATAGGAATGAGGTGCGAGTTCGCGTTTTAAGAAGCATTAGAACTCAACTGCTACGACACGTAGACATCTGCAAACGCTATTTCCTTGCAAGGAAGTGTCGCATTTACATTCATCTGAATCGTAGACGAGGAATGCATAACACTTCGCAATGAATATTATATCTTGTCATGAAACATAGATATGAGATGCAATATCTCGTTTTAAGAAGCATCAGAAATCCATTGCAACGATACGTAGACATCTGCAAACGCTATTTCCTTGCAAAGAAGTGTCGCATTTACATTCATTTGAAGTGTAGACGGGGAATACATAACACTTCGCAAATCATATTATATCTTACCATGAAACATAGAAATGAGATCCGATATCGCGTTTTAAGAATCATAAGAAATCCATTGCTACGACACGTAGACATCTGCAAACGCTATTTCCTTGCAAGAAAGTGTCGCATTTACATTCATTTGAAGTGTAGACGAGGAATACATAACACTTCCCAAATCATATTATACCTTACCATGAAACATAGAAATGAGATGCGATATCGCGTTTTAAGAAGCATTAGAACTCTACTGCTACGATACGCAGACATCTGCAAACGCTATTTCCTAGCGAGGAAGTGTCACATTCACATTCATTTGAAGTGTAGACGAGGAATACATAACACTTCGCAAATCATATTATATCTTATCAAGAAACATATATATGAGATGCAATTTCTCGTTTTAAGAAGCATTTGAACTCTATTGCTTCGATACGTAGACATCTGCAAACACTATTTCCTAGCGAGGAAGTGTCGCATTCACATTCATTTGAAGTGTAGACGAGGAATACATAACACTTCGCAAATCATATTGTATCTTACCATGACACATAGAAATGAGATGCGATATCGCGTTTTAAGAATCATAAGAACTCTATTGCTACGATACGTAGACATCTGCAAGCGCTATTTCCTTGCAAGGAAGTGTCGCATTTACATTCATCTGAATCGTAGACGAGGAATGCATAACACTTCGCAATGAATATTATATCTTGTCATGAAACATAGATATGAGATGCAATATCTCGTTTTAAGAAGCATCAGAAATCCATTGCTACGATGCGTAGACATCTGCAAACGCTATTTCCTTGCAAGAAAGTGTCGCATTTACATTCATTTGAAGTGTAGACAACGGATACATAACACATCGCAAATCATATTATACCTTACCATGAAACATAGAAATGAGATGCGACATCGCGTTTTAAGAATCATAGGAACTCTATTGCAACGATACGTAGACATCTGCAAACGCTATTTCCTTGCAAGGAAGTGTCGCATTTACATTCATTTGATGTGTAGACGAGGAATACATAACACTTCGCAAATCATATTGTATCTTACCATGAAACATATATATGAGACGCAATTTCTCGTTTTAAGAAGCATTTGAACTCTATTGCTTCGATACGTAGACATCTGCAAACACTATTTCCTAGCGAGGAAGTGTCGCATTCACATTCATTTGAAGTGTAAACGAGGAATACATAGCACTTCGCAAATCATATTGTATCTTACCATGACACATAGAAATGAGATGCGATATCGCGTTTTAAGAATCATAAGAACTCTATTGCTACGATACGTAGATATCCGCAAACGCAATTTCCTTGCAAGGAAGTGTCGCATTTACATTCATCTGAATCGTAGACGAGGAATGCATAACACTTCGCAATGAATATTATATCTTGTCATGAAACATAGATATGAGATGCAATATCTCGTTTTAAGAAGCATCAGAAATCCATTGCTACGATACGTAGACATCTGCAAACGCTATTTCCTTGCAAGAAAGTGTCGCATTTACATTCATTTGAAGTGTAGACGACGGATACATAACACTACGCAAATCATATTATACCTTACCATGAAACATAGAAATGAGATGCGACATCGCGTTTTAAGAATCATAGGAACTCTATAGCAACGATACGTAGACATCTGCAAACGCTATTTCCTTGCAAGGAAGTGTCGCATTTACATTCATTTGATGTGTAGACGAGGAATACATAACACTTCGCAAATCATATTATATCTTACCATGAAACATAGAAATGAGATGCGATATCGCGTTTTAAGAAGCATTAGAACTCAACTTGCTACGATACGTAGACATCTGCAAACGCTATTTCCTAGCGAGGATGTGTCGCATTTGCATTCATTTGAATTGTAGACGAGGAATACATAACACTCCGCAAATCATATTATATCTTACCATGAAACATAGAAATGAGATGCGATATCGCGTTTTAAGAATCATAAGAACTCTATTGCAACGATACGTAGACTTCTGCAAACGCTATTTCCTTGCAAGGAAGTGTCGCATTCACATTCATTTGAAGTGTAGACGAGGAATACATAACACTTCGCAAATCATAATATATCTTACCATGAAACACAGAAATGAGATGCGATATCGCGTTTTAAGAAGCATTTGAACTCTATTGCTTCGATTCGTAGACATCTGCAAACGCTATTTCCTTGCAAGGAAGTGTCGCATTTTCATTCATTTGAATCGTAGACGAGGAATACACAACAGTTCGCAAATCATATAATATCTTACCATGAAACATAGAAATGAGATGCAATTTCTCGTTTTAAGAAGCATTTGAACTCTATTGCTTCGATACGTAGACATCTGCAAACACTATTTCCTAGCGAGGAAGTGTCGCATTCACATTCATTTGAAGTGTAAACGAGGAATACATAACACTTCGCAAATCATATTGTATCTTACCATGACACATAGAAATGAGATGCGATATCGCGTTTTAAGAATCATAAGAACTCTATTGCTACGATACGTAGACATCCGCAAACGCTATTTCCTTGCAAGGAAGTGTCGCATTTACATTCATCTGAATCGTAGACGAGGAATGCATAACACTTCGCAATGAATATTATATCTTGTCATGAAACATAGATATGAGATGCAATATCTCGTTTTAAGAAGCATCAGAAATCCATTGCTACGATACGTAGACATCTGCAAACGCTATTTCCTTGCAAGAAAGTGTCGCATTTACATTCATTTGAAGTGTAGACGACGGATACATAACACTTCGCAAATCATATTATACCTTACCATGAAACACAGAAATGAGATGCGATATCGCGTTTTAAGAATCATAGGAACTCTATTGCAACGATACGTAGACATCTGCAAACGCTATTTCCTTGCAAGGAAGTGTCGCATTTACATTCATTTGATGTGTAGACGAGGAATACATAACACTTCGCAAATCATATTATATCTTACCATGAAACATAGAAATGAGATGCGATATCGCGTTTTAAGAAGCATTAGAACTCAACTTGCTACGATACGTAGACATCTGCAAACGCTATTTCCTAGCGAGGAGGTGTCGCATTTGCATTCATTTGAATTGTAGACGAGGAATACATAACACTCCGCAAATCATATTATATCTTACCATGAAACATAGAAATGAGATGCGATATCGCGTTTTAAGAATCATAAGAACTCTACTGCTACGATACGTAGACATCTGCAATCGCTATTTCCTTGCAAAGAAGAGTCGCATTTACATTCATTTGAAGTGTAGACGAGGAATACATAACACTTCGCAAATCATATTATATCTTATCAAGAAACATATATATGAGATGCAATTTCTCGTTTTAAGAAGCATTTGAACTCTATTGCTACGATACGTAGACATCTGCAAACACTATTTCCTAGCGAGGAAGTGTCGCATTCACATTCATTTGAAGTGTAGACGAGGAATACATAACACTTCGCAAATCATATTGTATCTTACCATGACACATAGAAATGAGATGCGATATCGCGTTTTAAGAATCATAAGAACTCTATTGCTACGATACGTAGACATCTGCAAACGCTATTTCCTTGCAAGGAAGTGTCGCATTTACATTCATCTGAATCGTAGACGAGGAATGCATAACACTTCGCAATGAATATTATATCTTGTCATGAAACATAGATATGAGATGCAATATCTCGTTTTAAGAAGCATCAGAAATCCATTGCAACGATACGTAGACATCTGCAAACGCTATTTCCTTGCAAAGAAGTGTCGCATTTACATTCATTTGAAGTGTAGACGGGGAATACATAACACTTCGCAAATCATATTATATCTTACCATGAAACATAGAAATGAGATCCGATATCGCGTTTTAAGAATCATAAGAAATCCATTGCTACGACACGTAGACATCTGCAAACGCTATTTCCTTGCAAGAAAGTGTCGCATTTACATTCATTTGAAGTGTAGACGAGGAATACATAACACTTCCCAAATCATATTATACCTTACCATGAAACATAGAAATGAGATGCGATATCGCGTTTTAAGAAGCATTAGAACTCTACTGCTACGATACGCAGACATCTGCAAACGCTATTTCCTAGCGAGGAAGTGTCACATTCACATTCATTTGAAGTGTAGACGAGGAATACATAACACTTCGCAAATCATATTATATCTTATCAAGAAACATATATATGAGATGCAATTTCTCGTTTTAAGAAGCATTTGAACTCTATTGCTTCGATACGTAGACATCTGCAAACACTATTTCCTAGCGAGGAAGTGTCGCATTCACATTCATTTGAAGTGTAGACGAGGAATACATAACACTTCGCAAATCATATTGTATCTTACCATGACACATAGAAATGAGATGCGATATCGCGTTTTAAGAATCATAAGAACTCTATTGCTACGATACGTAGACATCTGCAAGCGCTATTTCCTTGCAAGGAAGTGTCGCATTTACATTCATCTGAATCGTAGACGAGGAATGCATAACACTTCGCAATGAATATTATATCTTGTCATGAAACATAGATATGAGATGCAATATCTCGTTTTAAGAAGCATCAGAAATCCATTGCTACGATGCGTAGACATCTGCAAACGCTATTTCCTTGCAAGAAAGTGTCGCATTTACATTCATTTGAAGTGTAGACAACGGATACATAACACATCGCAAATCATATTATACCTTACCATGAAACATAGAAATGAGATGCGACATCGCGTTTTAAGAATCATAGGAACTCTATTGCAACGATACGTAGACATCTGCAAACGCTATTTCCTTGCAAGGAAGTGTCGCATTTACATTCATTTGATGTGTAGACGAGGAATACATAACACTTCGCAAATCATATTGTATCTTACCATGAAACATATATATGAGACGCAATTTCTCGTTTTAAGAAGCATTTGAACTCTATTGCTTCGATACGTAGACATCTGCAAACACTATTTCCTAGCGAGGAAGTGTCGCATTCACATTCATTTGAAGTGTAAACGAGGAATACATAGCACTTCGCAAATCATATTGTATCTTACCATGACACATAGAAATGAGATGCGATATCGCGTTTTAAGAATCATAAGAACTCTATTGCTACGATACGTAGATATCCGCAAACGCAATTTCCTTGCAAGGAAGTGTCGCATTTACATTCATCTGAATCGTAGACGAGGAATGCATAACACTTCGCAATGAATATTATATCTTGTCATGAAACATAGATATGAGATGCAATATCTCGTTTTAAGAAGCATCAGAAATCCATTGCTACGATACGTAGACATCTGCAAACGCTATTTCCTTGCAAGAAAGTGTCGCATTTACATTCATTTGAAGTGTAGACGACGGATACATAACACTACGCAAATCATATTATACCTTACCATGAAACATAGAAATGTGATGCGACATCGCGTTTTAAGAATCATAGGAACTCTATAGCAACGATACGTAGACATCTGCAAACGCTATTTCCTTGCAAGGAAGTGTCGCATTTACATTCATTTGATGTGTAGACGAGGAATACATAACACTTCGCAAATCATATTATATCTTACCATGAAACATAGAAATGAGATGCGATATCGCGTTTTAAGAAGCATTAGAACTCAACTTGCTACGATACGTAGACATCTGCAAACGCTATTTCCTTGCAAGGAAGTGTCGCATTCACATTCATTTGAAGTGTAGACGAGGAATACATAACACTTCGCAAATCATAATATATCTTACCATGAAACACAGAAATGAGATGCGATATCGCGTTTTAAGAAGCATTTGAACTCTATTGCTTCGATTCGTAGACATCTGCAAACGCTATTTCCTTGCAAGGAAGTGTCGCATTTTCATTCATTTGAATCGTAGACGAGGAATACACAACAGTTCGCAAATCATATAATATCTTACCATGAAACATAGAAATGAGATGCAATTTCTCGTTTTAAGAAGCATTTGAACTCTATTGCTTCGATACGTAGACATCTGCAAACACTATTTCCTAGCGAGGAAGTGTCGCATTCACATTCATTTGAAGTGTAAACGAGGAATACATAACACTTCGCAAATCATATTGTATCTTACCATGACACATAGAAATGAGATGCGATATCGCGTTTTAAGAATCATAAGAACTCTATTGCTACGATACGTAGACATCCGCAAACGCTATTTCCTTGCAAGGAAGTGTCGCATTTACATTCATCTGAATCGTAGACGAGGAATGCATAACACTTCGCAATGAATATTATATCTTGTCATGAAACATAGATATGAGATGCAATATCTCGTTTTAAGAAGCATCAGAAATCCATTGCTACGATACGTAGACATCTGCAAACGCTATTTCCTTGCAAGAAAGTGTCGCATTTACATTCATTTGAAGTGTAGACGACGGATACATAACACTTCGCAAATCATATTATACCTTACCATGAAACACAGAAATGAGATGCGATATCGCGTTTTAAGAATCATAGGAACTCTATTGCAACGATACGTAGACATCTGCAAACGCTATTTCCTTGCAAGGAAGTGTCGCATTTACATTCATTTGATGTGTAGACGAGGAATACATAACACTTCGCAAATCATATTATATCTTACCATGAAACATAGAAATGAGATGCGATATCGCGTTTTAAGAAGCATTAGAACTCAACTTGCTACGATACGTAGACATCTGCAAACGCTATTTCCTAGCGAGGAGGTGTCGCATTTGCATTCATTTGAATTGTAGACGAGGAATACATAACACTCCGCAAATCATATTATATCTTACCATGAAACATAGAAATGAGATGCGATATCGCGTTTTAAGAATCATAAGAACTCTACTGCTACGATACGTAGACATCTGCAATCGCTATTTCCTTGCAAAGAAGAGTCGCATTTACATTCATTTGAAGTGTAGCCGAGGAATACATAACACTTCGCAAATCGTATTATATCTTACCATGAAACATAGAAATGAGATGCGATATCGCGTTTTAAGAAGCATTTGAACTCTACTGCTACGATACGCAGACATCTGCAAACGCTATTTCCTAGCGAGGAAGTGTCGCATTCACATTCATTTGAAATGTAGACGAGGAATACATAACACTTCGCAAATCGTATTATATCTTACCATGAAACATAGGAATGAGGTGCGATATCGCGTTTTAAGAAGCATTAGAACTCAACTGCTACGACACGTAGACATCTGCAAACGCTATTTCCTTGCAAGGAAGTGTCGCATTTACATTCATCTGAATCGTAGACGAGGAATGCGTAACACTTCGCAATGAATATTATATCTTGTCATGAAACATAGATATGAGATGCAATATCTCGTTTTAAGAAGCATCAGAAATCCATTGCAACGATACGTAGACATCTGCAAACGCTATTTCCTTGCAAAGAAGTGTCGCATTTACATTCATTTGAAGTGTAGACGGGGAATACATAACACTTCGCAAATCATATTATATCTTACCATGAAACATAGAAATGAGATCCGATATCGCGTTTTAAGAATCATAAGAAATCCATTGCTACGACACGTAGACATCTGCAAACGCTATTTCCTTGCAAGAAAGTGTCGCATTTACATTCATTTGAAGTGTAGACGAGGAATACATAACACTTCCCAAATCATATTATACCTTACCATGAAACATAGAAATGAGATGCGATATCGCGTTTTAAGAAGCATTAGAACTCTACTGCTACGATACGCAGACATCTGCAAACGCTATTTCCTAGCGAGGAAGTGTCACATTCACATTCATTTGAAGTGTAGACGAGGAATACATAACACTTCGCAAATCATATTATATCTTATCAAGAAACATATATATGAGATGCAATTTCTCGTTTTAAGAAGCATTTGAACTCTATTGCTTCGATACGTAGACATCTGCAAACACTATTTCCTAGCGAGGAAGTGTCGCATTCACATTCATTTGAAGTGTAGACGAGGAATACATAACACTTCGCAAATCATATTGTATCTTACCATGACACATAGAAATGAGATGCGATATCGCGTTTTAAGAATCATAAGAACTCTATTGCTACGATACGTAGACATCTGCAAGCGCTATTTCCTTGCAAGGAAGTGTCGCATTTACATTCATCTGAATCGTAGACGAGGAATGCATAACACTTCGCAATGAATATTATATCTTGTCATGAAACATAGATATGAGATGCAATATCTCGTTTTAAGAAGCATCAGAAATCCATTGCTACGATGCGTAGACATCTGCAAACGCTATTTCCTTGCAAGAAAGTGTCGCATTTACATTCATTTGAAGTGTAGACGACGGATACATAACACTTCGCAAATCATATTATACCTTACCATGAAACATAGAAATGAGATGCGACATCGCGTTTTAAGAATCATAGGAACTCTATTGCAACGATACGTAGACATCTGCAAACGCTATTTCCTTGCAAGGAAGTGTCGCATTTACATTCATTTGATGTGTAGACGAGGAATACATAACACTTCGCAAATCATATTGTATCTTACCATGAAACATATATATGAGACGCAATTTCTCGTTTTAAGAAGCATTTGAACTCTATTGCTTCGATACGTAGACATCTGCAAACACTATTTCCTAGCGAGGAAGTGCCGCATTCACATTCATTTGAAGTGTAAACGAGGAATACATAACACTTCGCAAATCATATTGTATCTTACCATGACACATAGAAATGAGATGCGATATCGCGTTTTAAGAATCATAAGAACACTATTGCTACGATACGTAGATATCCGCAAACGCTATTTCCTTGCAAGGAAGTGTCGCATTTACATTCATCTGAATCGTAGACGAGGAATGCATAACACTTCGCAATGAATATTATATCTTGTCATGAAACATAGATATGAGATGCAATATCTCGTTTTAAGAAGCATCAGAAATCCATTGCTACGATACGTAGACATCTGCAAACGCTATTTCCTTGCAAGAAAGTGTCGCATTTACATTCATTTGAAGTGTAGACGACGGATACATAACACTACGCAAATCATATTATACCTTACCATGAAACATAGAAATGAGATGCGACATCGCGTTTTAAGAATCATAGGAACTCTATAGCAACGATACGTAGACATCTGCAAACGCTATTTCCTTGCAAGGAAGTGTCGCATTTACATTCATTTGATGCGTAGACGAGGAATACATAACACTTCGCAAATCATATTATATCTTACCATGAAACATAGAAATGAGATGCGATATCGCGTTTTAAGAAGCATTAGAACTCAACTTGCTACGATACGTAGACATCTGCAAACGCTATTTCCTAGCGAGGATGTGTCGCATTTGCATTCATTTGAATTGTAGACGAGGAATACATAACACTCCGCAAATCATATTATATCTTACCATGAAACACAGAAATGAGATGCGATATCGCGTTTTAAGAAGCATTTGAACTCTATTGCTTCGATTCGTAGACATCTGCAAACGCTATTTCCTTGCAAGGAAGTGTCGCATTTTCATTCATTTGAATCGTAGACGAGGAATACACAACAGTTCGCAAATCATATAATATCTTACCATGAAACATAGAAATGAGATGCAATTTCTCGTTTTAAGAAGCATTTGAACTCTATTGCTTCGATACGTAGACATCTGCAAACACTATTTCCTAGCGAGGAAGTGTCGCATTCACATTCATTTGAAGTGTAAACGAGGAATACATAACACTTCGCAAATCATATTGTATCTTACCATGACACATAGAAATGAGATGCGATATCGCGTTTTAAGAATCATAAGAACTCTATTGCTACGATACGTAGACATCCGCAAACGCTATTTCCTTGCAAGGAAGTGTCGCATTTACATTCATCTGAATCGTAGACGAGGAAAGCATAACACTTCGCAATGAATATTATATCTTGTCATGAAACATAGATATGAGATGCAATATCTCGTTTTAAGAAGCATCAGAAATCCATTGCTACGATACGTAGACATCTGCAAACGCTATTTCCTTGCAAGAAAGTGTCGCATTTACATTCATTTGAAGTGTAGACGACGGATACATAACACTTCGCAAATCATATTATACCTTACCATGAAACACAGAAATGAGATGCGATATCGCGTTTTAAGAATCATAGGAACTCTATTGCAACGACACGTAGACATCTGCAAACGCTATTTCCTTGCAAGGAAGTGTCGCATTTACATTCATTTGAATCGTAGACGAGGAATGCATAACACTTCGCAATGAATATTATATCTTATCATGAAACATAGATATGAGATGCAATATCTCGTTTTAAGAAGCATTTGAACTCTATTGCTTCGATACGTGGACATCTGCAAACGCTATTTCCTTGCAAGGAAGTGTCGCATTTACATTCATTTGAAGTGTAGACGAGGAATACATAACACTCCGCAAATCATATTATATCTTACCATGAAACATAGAAATGTGATGCGATATCGCGTTTTAAGAAGCATTTGAACTCTATTGCTTCGATACGTAGACATCTGCAAACGCTATTTCCAAGCGAGGAAGTGTCGCCTTCACATTCCTTTGAAGTGTAGACGAGGAATACATAACACTTCGCAGATCATATTGTATCTTACCATGAAACATAGAAATGAGATGCGATATCGCGTTTTAAGAAGCATTAGAACTCTACTGCTACGATACGCAGACATCTGCAAACGCTATTTCCTAGCGAGGAAGTCACATTCACATTCATTTGAAGTGTAGACGAGGAACACATAACACTTCGCAAATCATGTTTTATCTTACCATGAAACATAGATATGAGATGCGATACCGCTTTTTAAGAATGATATGAACTCTATTGCTACGATACGTAGACATGTGCAATCGCTACTACCTTGCAAGGAAGTGTCGCATTTACTTTCATTTGAATCGTAGACGAGGAATACATGACACTTCGCAATGAATATTATATCTTATCAGGAAACATAGATATGAGATGCAATATCTCGTTTTAAGAAGCATTTGAACTCTATTGCTTCGATACGTAGACATCTGCTAACGCTATTTCCATGCAAGGAAGTGTCGCATTTACATTCATTTGAAGTGTAGACGAGGAATACATGATACTTCGCAAATCATATTATATCTTACCATGAAACATAGCAATGAGATGTGATATCGCGTTCTAAGAAGCATTTGAACTCTATTGCTTCGATACGTAGACATCTGCAAACGCTATTTCCTTGCAAGGAGGTGTCGCATTTACATTCATTTGATGTGTAGACGAGGAATACATGACACTTCGCAAATCATATTATATCTTATCATGAAACATAGAAATGGATGCGATATCGCCTTTTAAGAAGCATTAGAACTCTACTGCTACGATACGCAGACATCTGCAAACGCTATTTCCTTGCAAAGAAGTGTCGCATTTACATTCATTTGAAGTGTAGACGAGGAATACATAACACTTCGCAAATCATATTATATCTTACCATGAAACATAGAAATGAGATCCGATATCGCGTTTTAAGAATCATAAGAAATCCATTGCTACGACACGTAGACATCTGCAAACGCTATTTCCTTGCAAGAAAGTGTCGCATTTACATTCATTTGAAGTGTAGACGAGGAATACATAACACTTCCCAAATCATATTATACCTTACCATGAAACATAGAAATGAGATGCGATATCGCGTTTTAAGAAGCATTAGAACTCTACTGCTACGATACGCAGACATCTGCAAACGCTATTTCCTAGCGAGGAAGTGTCACATTCACATTCATTTGAAGTGTAGACGAGGAATACATAACACTTCGCAAATCATATTATATCTTACCATGAAACGTAAAAATGAGATGCAATACAGCTTTCTAAGAATCACAAGAACTCTATTGCTACGATACGTAGACATCTGCAAACGCTATTTCCTTGCAAGGAAGTGTCGCATTTACATTCATTTGAATCGTAGACCAGGAATGCATAACACTTCGCAATGAATATTATATCTTATCATGAAACATAGATATGAGATGCAATATCTCGTTTTAAGAAGCATTAGAACTCTATTGCTACGATACGTAGACATCTGCAAACGCTATTTCCTTGCAAGGAAGTGTCTCATTTACATTCATTTGATGTGTAGACGAAGAATACATAACACTTCGCAAATCATACTATATCTTACCACGAAACATAGAAATGAGATGCGATATCGCGTTTTAAGAATCATAAGAACTCTACTGCTACGATACGTAGACATCTGCAATCGCTATTTCCTTGCAAAGAAGTGTCGCATTTACATTCATTTGAAGTGTAGCCGAGGAATACATAACACTTCGCAAATCGTATTATATCTTACCATGAAACATAGAAATGAGATCCGATATCGCGTTTTAAGAATCATAAGAAATCCATTGCTTCGATACGTAGACACCTGCAAACGCTATTTCCTTGCAAGGAAGTGTCGCATTTACATTCATTTGAATCGTAGGCGAGGAATGCATAACACTTCGCAATGAATATTATATCTTATCATGAAACATAAATATGAGATGCAATATCTCGTTCTAAGAAGCATTTGAACTCTATTGCTTCGATACGTAGACATCTGCAAACGCTATTTCCTAGCGAGGAAGTGTCGCATTCACATTCATTTGAAGTGTAGACGAGGAATACATAACACTTCGCAAATCATATTGTATCTTACCATGAAACATAGAAATGAGATGCGATATAGCGTTTTAAGAAGCATTAGAACTCTACTGCAACGATACGCAGACATCTGCAAACGCTATTTCCTAGCGAGGTAGTGTCACATTCACATTCATTTGAAGTGTAGACGTGGAATACATAACACTTCGCTAATCATATTATATCTTACCATGAAACATAGAAATGAGATGCGATATCGCGTTTTAAGAAGCATTAGAACTCTATTGCTTCCATACGTAGATATCTGCAAACGCTATTTCCTAGCGAGGAAGTGTCGCATTCACATTCATTTGAAGTGTAGACGAGGAATACATAACACTTCGCAAATCATATTGTATCTTACCATGAAACATAGAAATGAGATGCGATATAGCGTTTTAAGAAGCATTAGAACTCTACTGCAACGATACGCAGACATCTGCAAACGCTATTTCCTAGCGAGGTAGTGTCACATTCACATTCATTTGAAGTGTAGACGTGGAATACATAACACTTCGCTAATCATATTATATCTTACCATGAAACATAGAAATGAGATGCGATATCGCGTTTTAAGAAGCATTAGAACTCTATTGCTTCCATACGTAGATATCTGCAAACGCTATTTCCTTGCAAGGAAGTGTCGCATTTACATTCATTTGAAGTGTAGACGAGGAATACATAACAGTTCGCAAATCATATTATATCTTACCATGAAACATAGAAATGAGATGCCACATCGCGTTCTAAGAAGCATTAGAACACTACTGCTACGATAGGTAGACAATTGCAAACGCTATTTCCTTGCAAGGAAGTGTCGCATTTACATTCATTTGAAGTGTAGACGAGGAATACATAACACTTCTCAAATCATATTATATCTTACCATGAAACATAGAAATGAGATGCGATATCGCGTTTTAAGAATCATAAGAACTCTATTGCTACGAACGTAGACATCTGCAAGCGCTATTTCCTTGCAAGGAAGTGTCGCATTTACATTCATCTGAATCGTAGACGAGGAATGCATAACACTTCGCAATGAATATTATATCTTGTCATGAAACATAGATATGAGATGCAATATCTCGTTTTAAGAAGCATCAGAAATCCATTGCTACGATGCGTAGACATCTGCAAACGCTATTTCCTTGCAAGAAAGTGTCGCATTTACATTCATTTGAAGTGTAGACGACGGATACATAACACTTCGCAAATCATATTATACCTTACCATGAAACATAGAAATGAGATGCGACATCGCGTTTTAAGAATCATAGGAACTCTATTGCAACGATACGTAGACATCTGCAAACGCTATTTCCTTGCAAGGAAGTGTCGCATTTACATTCATTTGATGTGTAGACGAGGAATACATAACACTTCGCAAATCATATTGTATCTTACCATGAAACATAGAAATGAGATGCGATATCGCGTTTTAAGAAGCATTAGAACTCAACTTGCTACGATACGTAGACATCTGCAAACGCTATTTCCTAGCGAGGATGTGTCGCATTTGCATTCATTTGAATTGTAGACGAGGAATACATAACACTCCGCAAATCATATTATATCTTACCATGAAACATAGAAATGAGATGCGATATCGCGTTTTAAGAATCATAAGAACTCTATTGCTTCGATACGTAGACACCTGCAAACGCTATTTCCTTGCAAGGAAGTGTCGCATTTACATTCATTTGAATCGTAGGCGAGGAATGCATAACACTTCGCAATGAATATTATATCTTATCATGAAACATAAATATGAGATGCAATATCTCGTTCTAAGAAGCATTTGAACTCTATTGCTTCGATACGTAGACATCTGCAAACGCTATTTCCTAGCGAGGAAGTGTCGCATTCACATTCATTTGAAGTGTAGACGAGGAATACATAACACTTCGCAAATCATATTGTATCTTACCATGAAACATAGAAATGAGATGCGATATAGCGTTTTAAGAAGCATTAGAACTCTACTGCAACGATACGCAGACATCTGCAAACGCTATTTCCTAGCGAGGAAGTGTCACATTCACATTCATTTGAAGTGTAGACGTGGAATACATAACACTTCGCTAATCATATTATATCTTACCATGAAACATAGAAATGAGATGCGATATCGCGTTTTAAGAAGCATTAGAACTCTATTGCTTCCATACGTAGACATCTGCAAACGCTATTTCCTTGCAAGGAAGTGTCGCATTTACATTCATTTGAAGTGTAGACGAGGAATACATAACAGTTCGCAAATCATATTATATCTTACCATGAAACATAGAAATGAGATGCCACATCGCGTTCTAAGAAGCATTAGAACACTACTGCTACGATAGGTAGACAATTGCAAACGCTATTTCCTTGCAAGGAAGTGTCGCATTTACATTCATTTGAAGTGTAGACGAGGAATACATAACACTTCTCAAATCATATTATATCTTACCATGAAACATAGAAATGAGATGCGATATCGCGTTTTAAGAATCATAAGAACTCTACTGCTACGATACGTAGACATCTGCAATCGCTATTTCCTTGCAAAGAAGTGTCGCATTTACATTCATTTGAAGTGTAGCCGAGGAATACATAACACTTCGCAAATCGTATTATATCTTACCATGAAACATAGAAATGAGATGCGATATCGCGTTTTGAGAAGCATTTGAACTCTACTGCTACGATACGCAGACATCTGCAAACGCTATTTCCTAGCGAGGAAGTGTCGCATTCACATTCATTTGAAATGTAGACGAGGAATACATAACACTTCGCAAATCATATTATATCTTACCATGAAACATAGGAATGAGGTGCGATATCGCGTTTTAAGAAGCATTAGAACTCAACTGCTACGACACGTAGACATCTGCAAACGCTATTTCCTTGCAAGGAAGTGTCGCATTTACATTCATCTGAATCGTAGACGAGGAATGCATAACACTTCGCAATGAATATTATATCTTGTCATGAAACATAGATATGAGATGCAATATCTCGTTTTAAGAAGCATCAGAAATCCATTGCTACGATACGTAGACATCTGCAAACGCTATTTCCTTGCAAAGAAGTGTCGCATTTACATTCATTTGAAGTGTAGACGAGGAATACATAACACTTCGCAAATCATATTATATCTTACCATGAAACATAGAAATGAGATCCGATATCGCGTTTTAAGAATCATAAGAAATCCATTGCTACGACACGTAGACATCTGCAAACGCTATTTCCTTGCAAGGAGGTGTCGCATTTACATTCATTTGATGTGTAGACGAGGAATACATGACACTTCGCAAATCATATTATATCTTATCATGAAACATAGAAATGGATGCGATATCGCCTTTTAAGAAGCATTAGAACTCTACTGCTACGATACGCAGACATCTGCAAACGCTATTTCCTTGCAAAGAAGTGTCGCATTTACATTCATTTGAAGTGTAGACGAGGAATACATAACACTTCGCAAATCATATTATATCTTACCATGAAACATAGAAATGAGATCCGATATCGCGTTTTAAGAATCATAAGAAATCCATTGCTACGACACGTAGACATCTGCAAACGCTATTTCCTTGCAAGAAAGTGTCGCATTTACATTCATTTGAAGTGTAGACGAGGAATACATAACACTTCCCAAATCATATTATACCTTACCATGAAACATAGAAATGAGATGCGATATCGCGTTTTAAGAAGCATTAGAACTCTACTGCTACGATACGCAGACATCTGCAAACGCTATTTCCTAGCGAGGAAGTGTCACATTCACATTCATTTGAAGTGTAGACGAGGAATACATAACACTTCGCAAATCATATTATATCTTACCATGAAACGTAAAAATGAGATGCAATACAGCTTTCTAAGAATCACAAGAACTCTATTGCTACGATACGTAGACATCTGCAAACGCTATTTCCTTGCAAGGAAGTGTCGCATTTACATTCATTTGAATCGTAGACCAGGAATGCATAACACTTCGCAATGAATATTATATCTTATCATGAAACATAGATATGAGATGCAATATCTCGTTTTAAGAAGCATTAGAACTCTATTGCTACGATACGTAGACATCTGCAAACGCTATTTCCTTGCAAGGAAGTGTCTCATTTACATTCATTTGATGTGTAGACGAAGAATACATAACACTTCGCAAATCATACTATATCTTACCACGAAACATAGAAATGAGATGCGATATCGCGTTTTAAGAATCATAAGAACTCTACTGCTACGATACGTAGACATCTGCAATCGCTATTTCCTTGCAAAGAAGTGTCGCATTTACATTCATTTGAAGTGTAGCCGAGGAATACATAACACTTCGCAAATCGTATTATATCTTACCATGAAACATAGAAATGAGATCCGATATCGCGTTTTAAGAATCATAAGAAATCCATTGCTTCGATACGTAGACACCTGCAAACGCTATTTCCTTGCAAGGAAGTGTCGCATTTACATTCATTTGAATCGTAGGCGAGGAATGCATAACACTTCGCAATGAATATTATATCTTATCATGAAACATAAATATGAGATGCAATATCTCGTTCTAAGAAGCATTTGAACTCTATTGCTTCGATACGTAGACATCTGCAAACGCTATTTCCTAGCGAGGAAGTGTCGCATTCACATTCATTTGAAGTGTAGACGAGGAATACATAACACTTCGCAAATCATATTGTATCTTACCATGAAACATAGAAATGAGATGCGATATAGCGTTTTAAGAAGCATTAGAACTCTACTGCAACGATACGCAGACATCTGCAAACGCTATTTCCTAGCGAGGTAGTGTCACATTCACATTCATTTGAAGTGTAGACGTGGAATACATAACACTTCGCTAATCATATTATATCTTACCATGAAACATAGAAATGAGATGCGATATCGCGTTTTAAGAAGCATTAGAACTCTATTGCTTCCATACGTAGATATCTGCAAACGCTATTTCCTAGCGAGGAAGTGTCGCATTCACATTCATTTGAAGTGTAGACGAGGAATACATAACACTTCGCAAATCATATTGTATCTTACCATGAAACATAGAAATGAGATGCGATATAGCGTTTTAAGAAGCATTAGAACTCTACTGCAACGATACGCAGACATCTGCAAACGCTATTTCCTAGCGAGGTAGTGTCACATTCACATTCATTTGAAGTGTAGACGTGGAATACATAACACTTCGCTAATCATATTATATCTTACCATGAAACATAGAAATGAGATGCGATATCGCGTTTTAAGAAGCATTAGAACTCTATTGCTTCCATACGTAGATATCTGCAAACGCTATTTTCCTTGCAAGGAAGTGTCGCATTTACATTCATTTGAAGTGTAGACGAGGAATACATAACAGTTCGCAAATCATATTATATCTTACCATGAAACATAGAAATGAGATGCCACATCGCGTTCTAAGAAGCATTAGAACACTACTGCTACGATAGGTAGACAATTGCAAACGCTATTTCCTTGCAAGGAAGTGTCGCATTTACATTCATTTGAAGTGTAGACGAGGAATACATAACACTTCTCAATCATATTATATCTTACCATGAAACATAGAAATGAGATGCGATATCGCGTTTTAAGAATCATAAGAACTCTATTGCTACGAACGTAGACATCTGCAAGCGCTATTTCCTTGCAAGGAAGTGTCGCATTTACATTCATCTGAATCGTAGACGAGGAATGCATAACACTCGCAATGAATATTATATCTTGTCATGAAACATAGATATGAGATGCAATATCTCGTTTTAAGAAGCATCAGAAATCCATTGCTACGATGCGTAGACATCTGCAAACGCTATTTCCTTGCAAGAAAGTGTCGCATTTACATTCATTTGAAAGTGTAGACGACGGATACATAACACTTCGCAAAATCATATTATACCTTACCATGAAACATAGAAATGAGATGCGACATCGCGTTTTAAGAATCATAGGAACTCTATTGCAACGATACGTAGACATCTGCAAACGCTATTTCCTTGCAAGGAAGTGTCGCATTTACATTCATTTGATGTGTAGACGAGGAATACATAACACTTCGCAAATCATATTGTATCTTACCATGAAACATAGAAATGAGATGCGATATCGCGTTTTAAGAAGCATTAGAACTCAACTTGCTACGATACGTAGACATCTGCAAACGCTATTTCCTAGCGAGGATGTGTCGCATTTGCATTCATTTGAATTGTAGACGAGGAATACATAACACTCCGCAAATCATATTATATCTTACCATGAACATAGAAATGAGATGCGATATCGCGTTTTAAGATCATAAGAACTCTATTGCTTCGATACGTAGACACCTGCAAACGCTATTTCCTTGCAAGGAAGTGTCGCATTTACATTCATTTGAATCGTAGGCGAGGAATGCATAACACTTCGCAATGAATATTATATCTTATCATGAAACATAAATATGAGATGCAATATCTCGTTCTAAGAAGCATTTGAACTCTATTGCTTCGATACGTAGACATCTGCAAACGCTATTTCCTAGCGAGGAAGTGTCGCATTCACATTCATTTGAAGTGTAGACGAGGAATACATAACACTTCGCAAATCATATTGTATCTTACCATGAAACATAGAAATGAGATGCGATAATAGCGTTTTTAAGAAGCATTAGAACTCTACTGCAACGATACGCAGACATCTGCAAACGCTATTTCCTAGCGAGGAAGTGTCACATTCACATTCATTTGAAGTGTAGACGTGGAATACATAACACTTCGCTAATCATATTATATCTTACCATGAAACATAGAAATGAGATGCGATATCGCGTTTTAAGAGCATTAGAACTCTATTGCTTCCATACGTAGACATCTGCAAACGCTATTTCCTTGCAAGGAAGTGTCGCATTTACATTCATTTGAAGTGTAGACGAGGAATACATAACAGTTCGCAAATCATATTATATCTTACATGAAACATAGAAATGAGATGCACATCGCGTTCTAAGAAGCATTAGAACACTACTGCTACGATAGGTAGACAATTGCAAACGCTATTTCCTTGCAAGGAAGTGTCGCATTTACATTCATTTGAAGTGTAGACGAGGAATACATAACACTTCTCAAATCATATTATATCTTACCATGAAACATAGAAATGAGATGCGATATCGCGTTTTAAGAATCATAAGAACTCTACTGCTACGATACGTAGACATCTGCAATCGCTATTTCCTTGCAAAGAAGTGTCGCATTTACATTCATTTGAAGTGTAGCCGAGGAATACATAACACTTCGCAAATCGTATTATATCTTACCATGAAACATAGAAATGAGATGCGATATCGCGTTTTGAGAAGCATTTGAACTCTACTGCTACGATACGCAGACATCTGCAAACGCTATTTCCTAGCGAGGAAGTGTCGCATTCACATTCATTTGAAATGTAGACGAGGAATACATAACACTTCGCAAATCATATTATATCTTACCATGAAACATAGGAATGAGGTGCGATATCGCGTTTTAAGAAGCATTAGAACTCAACTGCTACGACACGTAGACATCTGCAAACGCTATTTCCTTGCAAGGAAGTGTCGCATTTACATTCATCTGAATCGTAGACGAGGAATGCATAACACTTCGCAATGAATATTATATCTTGTCATGAAACATAGATATGAGATGCAATATCTCGTTTTAAGAAGCATCAGAAATCCATTGCTACGATACGTAGACATCTGCAAACGCTATTTCCTTGCAAAGAAGTGTCGCATTTACATTCATTTGAAGTGTAGACGAGGAATACATAACACTTCGCAAATCATATTATATCTTACCATGAAACATAGAAATGAGATCCGATATCGCGTTTTAAGAATCATAAGAAATCCATTGCTACGACACGTAGACATCTGCAAACGCTATTTCCTTGCAAGAAAGTGTCGCATTTACATTCATTTGAAGTGTAGACGAGGAATACATAACACTTCCCAAATCATATTATACCTTACCATGAAACATAGAAATGAGATGCGATATCGCGTTTTAAGAAGCATTAGAACTCTACTGCTACGATACGCACACATCTGCAAACGCTATTTCCTAGCGAGGAAGTGTCACATTCACATTCATTTGAAGTGTAGACGAGGAATACATAACACTTCGCAAATCATATTATATCTTATCAAGAAACATATATATGAGATGCGACTTCTCGTTTTAAGAAGCATTTGAACTCTATTGCTTCGATACGTAGGCATCTGCAAACACTATTTCCTAGCGAGGAAGTGTCGCATTCACATTCATTTGAAGTGTAGACGAGGAATACATAACACTTCGCAAATCATATTGTATCTTACCATGACACATAGAAATGAGATGCGATATCGCGTTTTAAGAATCATAAGAACTCTATTGCTACGATACGTAGACATCTGCAAACGCTATTTCCTTGCAAGGAAGTGTCGCATTTACATTCATCTGAATCGTAGACGAGGAATGCATAACACTTCGCAATGAATATTATATCTTGTCATGAAACATAGATATGAGATGCAATATCTCGTTTTAAGAAGCATCAGAAATTCATTGCTACGATACGTAGACATCTGCAAACGCTATTTCCTTGCAAGAAAGTGTCGCATTTACATTCATTTGAAGTGTAGACGACGGATACATAACACTTCGCAAATCATATTATACCTTACCATGAAACATAGAAATGAGATGCGACATCGCGTTTTAAGAATCATAGGAACTCTATTGCAACGATACGTAGACATCTGCAAACGCTATTTCCTTGCAAGGAAGTGTCGCATTTACATTCATTTGATGTGTAGACGAGGAATACATAACACTTCGCAAATCATATTATATCTTACCATGAAACATAGAAATGAGATGCGATATCGCGTTTTAAGAATCATAAGAACTCTACTGCTACGATACGTAGACATCTGCAGTCGCTATTTCCTTGCAAAGAAGTGTCGCATTTACATTCATTTGAAGTGTAGCCGAGGAATACATAACACTTCGCAAATCGTATTATATCTTACCATGAAACATAGAAATGAGATGCGATATAGCGTGTTAAGAAGCATTTGAACTCTACTGCTACGATACGCAGACATCTGCAAACGCTATTTCCTAGCGAGGAAGTGTCGCATTCACATTCATTTGAAGTGTAGACGAGGAATACATAACACTTCGCAAATCATATTGTATCTTACCATGACACATAGAAATGAGATGCGATATCGCGTTTTAAGAATCATAAGAACTCTATTGCTACGATACGTAGACATCCGCAAACGCTATTTCCTTGCAAGGAAGTGTCGCATTTACATTCATCTGAATCGTAGACGAGGAATGCATAACACTTCGCAATGAATATTATATCTTGTCATCACACATAGATATGAGATGCAATATCTCGTTTTAAGAAGCATCAGAAATCCATTGCTACGATACGTAGACATCTGCAAACGCTATTTCCTTGCAAGAAAGTGTCGCGTTTACATTCATTTGAAGTGTAGACGACGGATACATAACACTTCGCAAATCATATTATACCTTACCATGAAACATAGAAATGAGATGCGACATCGCGTTTTAAGAATCATAGGAACTCTATTGCAACGATACGTAGACATCTGCAAACGCTATTTCCTTGCAAGGAAGTGTCGCATTCACATTCATTTGAAGTGTAGACGAGGAATACATAACACTTCGCAAATCATATTGTATCTTACCATGAAACATAGAAATGAGATGCGATATCGCGTTTTAAGAATCATAAGAACTCTATTGCTACGATACGTAGACATCTGCAATCGCTATTTCCTTGCAAAGAAGTGTCGCATTTACATTCATTTGAAGTGTAGCCGAGGAATACATAACACTTCGCAAATCGGATTATATCTTACCATGAAACATAGAAATGAGATGCGATATCGCGTTTTGAGAAGCATTTGAACTCTATTGCTTCGATACGTAGACATCTGCAAACGCTATTTCCTAGCGAGGAAGTGTCGCATTCACATTCATTTGAAGTGTAGACGAGGAATACATAACACTTCGCAAATCATATTATATCTTACCATGAAACATAGAAATGAGATGCGATATCGCCTTTTAAGAAGCATTAGAACTCTACTGCTACGATACGCAGACATCTGCAAACGCTATTTCCTTGCAAAGAAGTGTCGCATTTACATTCATTTGAAGTGTAGACGAGGAATACATAACACTTCGCAAATCATATTATATCTTACCATGAAACATAGAAATGAGATCCGATATCGCGTTTTAAGAATCATAAGAAATCCATTGCTACGACACGTAGACATCTGCAAACGCTATTTCCTTGCAAGAAAGTGTCGCATTTACATTCATTTGAAGTGTAGACGAGGAATACATAACACTTCCCAAATCATATTATACCTTACCATGAAACATAGAAATGAGATGCGATATCGCGTTTTAAGAAGCATTAGAAATCTACTGCTACGATACGCAGACATCTGCAAACGCTATTTCCTAGCGAGGATGTGTCGCATTTGCATTCATTTGAATTGTATACGAGGAATACATAACACTCCGCAAATCATATTATATCTTACCATGAAACATAGAAATGAGATGCGATATCGCGTTTTAAGAATCATAAGAACTCTACTGCTACGATACGTAGACATCTGCAATCGCTATTTCCTTGCAAGGAAGTGTCGCATTTACATTCATTTGAATCGTAGACGAGGAATGCATAACACTTCGCAATGAATATTATATCTTATCATGAAACATAGATATGAGATGCAATATCCCGTTTTAAGAATCATAAGAACTCTATTGCTACGATACGTAGACATCTGCAATCGCTATTTCCTTGCAAAGAAGTGTCGCATTTACATTCATTTGAAGTGTAGCCGAGGAATACATAACACTTCGCAAATCGGATTATATCTTACCATGAAACATAGAAATGAGATGCGATATCGCGTTTTGAGAAGCATTTGAACTCTATTGCTTCGATACGTAGACATCTGCAAACGCTATTTCCTAGCGAGGAAGTGTCGCATTCACATTCATTTGAAGTGTAGACGAGGAATACATAACACTTCGCAAATCATATTGTATCTTACCATGAAACATATATATGAGATGCAATTTCTCGTTTTAAGAAGCATTTGAACTCTATTGCTTCGACACGTAGACATCTGCAAACACTATTTCCTAGCGAGGAAGTGTCGCATTCACATTCATTTGAAGTGTAAACGAGGAATACATAACACTTCGCAAATCATATTGTATCTTACCATGACACATAGAAATGAGATGCGATATCGCGTTTTAAGAATCATAAGAACTCTATTGCTACGATACGTAGACATCCGCAAACGCTATTTCCTTGCAAGGAAGTGTCGCATTTACATTCATCTGAATCGTAGACGAGGAATGCATAACACTTCGCAATGAATATTATATCTTGTCATGAAACATAGATATGAGATGCAATATCTCGTTTTAAGAAGCATCAGAAATCCATTGCTACGATACGTAGACATCTGCAAACGCTATTTCCTTGCAAGAAAGTGTCGCATTTACATTCATTTGAAGTGTAGACGACGGATACATAACACTTCGCAAATCATATTATACCTTACCATGAAACATAGAAATGAGATGCGACATCGCGTTTTAAGAATCATAGGAACTCTATTGCAACGATACGTAGACATCTGCAAACGCTATTTCCTTGCAAGGAAGTGTCGCATTTACATTCATTTGATGTGTAGACGAGGAATACATAACACTTCGCAAATCATATTATATCTTACCATGAAACATAGAAATGAGATGCGATATCGCGTTTTAAGAAGCATTAGAACTCAACTTGCTACGATACGTAGACATCTGCAAACGCTATTTCCTAGCGAGGATGTGTCGCATTTGCATTCATTTGAATTGTAGACGAGGAATACATAACACTCCGCAAATCATATTATATCTTACCATGAAACATAGAAATGAGATGCGATATCGCGTTTTAAGAATCATAAGAACTCTACTGCTACGATACGTAGACATCTGCAATCGCTATTTCCTTGCAAGGAAGTGTCGCATTTACATTCATTTGAATCGTAGACGAGGAATGCATAACACTTCGCAATGAATATTATATCTTATCATGAAACATAGATATGAGATGCAATATCTCGTTTTAAGAAGCATTTGAACCCTATTGCTTCGATACGTGGACATCTGCAAACGCTATTTCCTTGCAAGGAAGTGTCGCATTTACATTCATTTGAAGTGTAGACGAGGAATACATAACACTCCGCAAATCATATTATATCTTACCATGAAACATAGAAATGTGATGCGATGTCGCGTTTTAAGAATCATAAGAACTCTATTGCAACGATACGTAGACATCTGCAAACGATATTTCCTTGTAAAGAAGTGTCGCATTTACATTCATTTGAAGTGTAGACGAGGAATACATAACACTTCGCAAATCATATTATATCTTACCATGAAACATAGAAATGTGATGCGATATCGCGTTTTAAGAAGCATTTGAACTCTATAGCTTCGATACGTAGACATCTGCAAACGCTATTTCCAAGCGAGGAAGTGTCGCCTTCACATTCCTTTGAAGTGTAGACGAGGAATACATAACACTTCGCAGATCATATTGTATCTTACCATGAAACATAGAAATGAGATGCGATATCGCGTTTTAAGAAGCATTAGAACTCTACAGCTACGATACGCAGACATCTGCAAACGCTATTTCCTAGCGAGGAAGTCACATTCACATTCATTTGAAGTGTAGACGAGGAACACATAACACTTCGCAAATCATGTTTTATCTTACCATGAAACATAGAAATGAGATGCGATATCGCTTTTTAAGAATGATATGAACTCTATTGCTACGATACGTAGACATGTGCAATCGCTACTACCTTGCAAGGAAGTGTCGCATTTACTTTCATTTGAATCGTAGACGAGGAATACATGACACTTCGCAATGAATATTATATCTTATCAGGAAACATAGATACGAGATGCAATATCTCGTTTTAAGAAGCATTTGAACTCTATTGCTTCGATACGTAGATATCTGCTAACGCTATTTCCATGCAAGGAAGTGTCGCATTTACATTCATTTGAAGTGTAGACGAGGAATACATGATACTTCGCAAATCATATTATATCTTACCATGAAACATAGGAATGAGATGTGATATCGCGTTTTAAGAAGCATTTGAACTCTATTGCTTCGATACGTAGACATCTGCAAACGCTATTTCCTTGCAAGGAGGTGTCGCATTTACATTCATTTGATGTGTAGACGAGGAATACATGACACTTCGCAAATCATATTATATCTTATCATGAAACATAGAAATGAGATGCGATATCGCGCTTTAAGAAGCATTAGAAAGCTATTGCTACGATACGTAGACATCTGCAAACGCTATTTCCTAGCCAGGAAGTATCGCATTCACATTCATTTGAAGTGTAGACGAGGAATACATAACACTTCGCAAATCATGTTATATCTTACCATGAAACATAGAAATGAGATGCGATATCGCGTTTTAAGAATCATATGAACTCTATTGCTACGATACGTAGACATCTGCAATCGCTATTTCCTAGCAAGGAAGTGTCGCATTTACATTCATTTGAAGTGTAGACGAGGAATACATGATATTTCGCAAATCATATTATATCTTACCATGAATCATAGAAATGAGATGCGATATCGCGTTTTAAGAAGCATTAGAACACTATTGCTACGATAGGTAGACATTTGCAAACGCTATTTCCTAGCAAAGAAGTGTCGCATTTACATTCATTTGAAGTGTAGACGAGGAATACATAACACTTCGCAAATCATATTATATCTTACCATGAAACATAGAAATGAGATGCGATATCGCCTTTTAAGAAGCATTAGAACTCTACTGCTACGATACGCAGACATCTGCAAACGCTATTTCCTTGCAAAGAAGTGTCGCATTTACATTCATTTGAAGTGTAGACGAGGAATACATAACACTTCGCAAATCATATTATATCTTACCATGAAACATAGAAATGAGATCCGATATCGCGTTTTAAGAATCATAAGAAATCCATTGCTACGACACGTAGACATCTGCAAACGCTATTTCCTTGCAAGAAAGTGTCGCATTTACATTCATTTGAAGTGTAGACGAGGAATACATAACACTTCCCAAATCATATTATACCTTACCATGAAACATAGAAATGAGATGCGATATCGCGTTTTAAGAAGCATTAGAAATCTACTGCTACGATACGCAGACATCTGCAAACGCTATTTCCTAGCGAGGATGTGTCGCATTTGCATTCATTTGAATTGTATACGAGGAATACATAACACTCCGCAAATCATATTATATCTTACCATGAAACATAGAAATGAGATGCGATATCGCGTTTTAAGAATCATAAGAACTCTACTGCTACGATACGTAGACATCTGCAATCGCTATTTCCTTGCAAGGAAGTGTCGCATTTACATTCATTTGAATCGTAGACGAGGAATGCATAACACTTCGCAATGAATATTATATCTTATCATGAAACATAGATATGAGATGCAATATCCCGTTTTAAGAAGCATTTGAACTCTATTGCTTCGATACGTGGACATCTGCAAACGCTATTTCCTTGCAAGAAAGTGTCGCATTTACATTCATTTGAAGTGTAGACGAGGAATACATAACACTCCGCAAATCATATTATATCTTACCATGAAACATAGAAATGTGATGCGATATCGCGTTTTAAGAATCATAAGAACTCTATTGCAACGATACGTAGACATCTGCAAACGATATATCCTTGCAAAGAAGTGTCGCATTTACATTCATTTGAAGTGTAGACGAGGAATACATAACACTTCGCAAATCATATTATATCTTACCATGAAACATAGAAATGTGATGCGATATCGCGTTTTAAGAAGTATTTGAACTCTATTGCTTCGATACGTAGACATCTGCAAACGCTATTTCCAAGCGAGGAAGTGTCGCCTTCACATTCCTTTGAAGTGTAGACGAGGAATACATAACACTTCGCAGATCATATTGTATCTTACCATGAAACATAGAAATGAGATGCGATATCGCGTTTTAAGAAGCATTAGAACTCTACTGCTACGATACGGAGACATCTGCAAACGCTATTTCCTAGCGAGGAAGTCACATTCACATTCATTTGAAGTGTAGACGAGGAACACATAACACTTCGCAAATCATATTATATCTTACCATGAAACATAGAAATGAGATGCGATATCGCGTTTTGAGAAGCATTTGAACTCTATTGCTTCGATACGTAGACATCTGCAAACGCTATTTCCTAGCGAGGAAGTGTCGCATTCACATTCATTTGAAGTGTAGACGAGGAATACATAACACTTCGCAAATCATATTATATCTTACCATGAAACATAGAAATGAGATGCGATATCGCCTTTTAAGAAGCATTAGAACTCTACTGCTACGATACGCAGACATCTGCAAACGCTATTTCCTTGCAAAGAAGTGTCGCATTTACATTCATTTGAAGTGTAGACGAGGAATACATAACACTTCGCAAATCATATTATATCTTACCATGAAACATAGAAATGAGATCCGATATCGCGTTTTAAGAATCATAAGAAATCCATTGCTACGACACGTAGACATCTGCAAACGCTATTTCCTTGCAAGAAAGTGTCGCATTTACATTCATTTGAAGTGTAGACGAGGAATACATAACACTTCCCAAATCATATTATACCTTACCATGAAACATAGAAATGAGATGCGATATCGCGTTTTAAGAAGCATTAGAAATCTACTGCTACGATACGCAGACATCTGCAAACGCTATTTCCTAGCGAGGATGTGTCGCATTTGCATTCATTTGAATTGTATACGAGGAATACATAACACTCCGCAAATCATATTATATCTTACCATGAAACATAGAAATGAGATGCGATATCGCGTTTTAAGAATCATAAGAACTCTACTGCTACGATACGTAGACATCTGCAATCGCTATTTCCTTGCAAGGAAGTGTCGCATTTACATTCATTTGAATCGTAGACGAGGAATGCATAACACTTCGCAATGAATATTATATCTTATCATGAAACATAGATATGAGATGCAATATCCCGTTTTAAGAATCATAAGAACTCTATTGCTACGATACGTAGACATCTGCAATCGCTATTTCCTTGCAAAGAAGTGTCGCATTTACATTCATTTGAAGTGTAGCCGAGGAATACATAACACTTCGCAAATCGGATTATATCTTACCATGAAACATAGAAATGAGATGCGATATCGCGTTTTGAGAAGCATTTGAACTCTATTGCTTCGATACGTAGACATCTGCAAACGCTATTTCCTAGCGAGGAAGTGTCGCATTCACATTCATTTGAAGTGTAGACGAGGAATACATAACACTTCGCAAATCATATTGTATCTTACCATGAAACATATATATGAGATGCAATTTCTCGTTTTAAGAAGCATTTGAACTCTATTGCTTCGACACGTAGACATCTGCAAACACTATTTCCTAGCGAGGAAGTGTCGCATTCACATTCATTTGAAGTGTAAACGAGGAATACATAACACTTCGCAAATCATATTGTATCTTACCATGACACATAGAAATGAGATGCGATATCGCGTTTTAAGAATCATAAGAACTCTATTGCTACGATACGTAGACATCCGCAAACGCTATTTCCTTGCAAGGAAGTGTCGCATTTACATTCATCTGAATCGTAGACGAGGAATGCATAACACTTCGCAATGAATATTATATCTTGTCATGAAACATAGATATGAGATGCAATATCTCGTTTTAAGAAGCATCAGAAATCCATTGCTACGATACGTAGACATCTGCAAACGCTATTTCCTTGCAAGAAAGTGTCGCATTTACATTCATTTGAAGTGTAGACGACGGATACATAACACTTCGCAAATCATATTATACCTTACCATGAAACATAGAAATGAGATGCGACATCGCGTTTTAAGAATCATAGGAACTCTATTGCAACGATACGTAGACATCTGCAAACGCTATTTCCTTGCAAGGAAGTGTCGCATTTACATTCATTTGATGTGTAGACGAGGAATACATAACACTTCGCAAATCATATTATATCTTACCATGAAACATAGAAATGAGATGCGATATCGCGTTTTAAGAAGCATTAGAACTCAACTTGCTACGATACGTAGACATCTGCAAACGCTATTTCCTAGCGAGGATGTGTCGCATTTGCATTCATTTGAATTGTAGACGAGGAATACATAACACTCCGCAAATCATATTATATCTTACCATGAAACATAGAAATGAGATGCGATATCGCGTTTTAAGAATCATAAGAACTCTACTGCTACGATACGTAGACATCTGCAATCGCTATTTCCTTGCAAGGAAGTGTCGCATTTACATTCATTTGAATCGTAGACGAGGAATGCATAACACTTCGCAATGAATATTATATCTTATCATGAAACATAGATATGAGATGCAATATCTCGTTTTAAGAAGCATTTGAACCCTATTGCTTCGATACGTGGACATCTGCAAACGCTATTTCCTTGCAAGGAAGTGTCGCATTTACATTCATTTGAAGTGTAGACGAGGAATACATAACACTCCGCAAATCATATTATATCTTACCATGAAACATAGAAATGTGATGCGATGTCGCGTTTTAAGAATCATAAGAACTCTATTGCAACGATACGTAGACATCTGCAAACGATATTTCCTTGTAAAGAAGTGTCGCATTTACATTCATTTGAAGTGTAGACGAGGAATACATAACACTTCGCAAATCATATTATATCTTACCATGAAACATAGAAATGTGATGCGATATCGCGTTTTAAGAAGCATTTGAACTCTATAGCTTCGATACGTAGACATCTGCAAACGCTATTTCCAAGCGAGGAAGTGTCGCCTTCACATTCCTTTGAAGTGTAGACGAGGAATACATAACACTTCGCAGATCATATTGTATCTTACCATGAAACATAGAAATGAGATGCGATATCGCGTTTTAAGAAGCATTAGAACTCTACTGCTACGATACGCAGACATCTGCAAACGCTATTTCCTAGCGAGGAAGTCACATTCACATTCATTTGAAGTGTAGACGAGGAACACATAACACTTCGCAAATCATGTTTTATCTTACCATGAAACATAGAAATGAGATGCGATATCGCTTTTTAAGAATGATATGAACTCTATTGCTACGATACGTAGACATGTGCAATCGCTACTACCTTGCAAGGAAGTGTCGCATTTACTTTCATTTGAATCGTAGACGAGGAATACATGACACTTCGCAATGAATATTATATCTTATCAGGAAACATAGATACGAGATGCAATATCTCGTTTTAAGAAGCATTTGAACTCTATTGCTTCGATACGTAGATATCTGCTAACGCTATTTCCATGCAAGGAAGTGTCGCATTTACATTCATTTGAAGTGTAGACGAGGAATACATGATACTTCGCAAATCATATTATATCTTACCATGAAACATAGGAATGAGATGTGATATCGCGTTTTAAGAAGCATTTGAACTCTATTGCTTCGATACGTAGACATCTGCAAACGCTATTTCCTTGCAAGGAGGTGTCGCATTTACATTCATTTGATGTGTAGACGAGGAATACATGACACTTCGCAAATCATATTATATCTTATCATGAAACATAGAAATGAGATGCGATATCGCGCTTTAAGAAGCATTAGAAAGCTATTGCTACGATACGTAGACATCTGCAAACGCTATTTCCTAGCCAGGAAGTATCGCATTCACATTCATTTGAAGTGTAGACGAGGAATACATAACACTTCGCAAATCATGTTATATCTTACCATGAAACATAGAAATGAGATGCGATATCGCGTTTTAAGAATCATATGAACTCTATTGCTACGATACGTAGACATCTGCAATCGCTATTTCCTAGCAAGGAAGTGTCGCATTTACATTCATTTGAAGTGTAGACGAGGAATACATGATATTTCGCAAATCATATTATATCTTACCATGAATCATAGAAATGAGATGCGATATCGCGTTTTAAGAAGCATTAGAACACTATTGCTACGATAGGTAGACATTTGCAAACGCTATTTCCTAGCAAAGAAGTGTCGCATTTACATTCATTTGAAGTGTAGACGAGGAATACATAACACTTCGCAAATCATATTATATCTTACCATGAAACATAGAAATGAGATGCGATATCGCCTTTTAAGAAGCATTAGAACTCTACTGCTACGATACGCAGACATCTGCAAACGCTATTTCCTTGCAAAGAAGTGTCGCATTTACATTCATTTGAAGTGTAGACGAGGAATACATAACACTTCGCAAATCATATTATATCTTACCATGAAACATAGAAATGAGATCCGATATCGCGTTTTAAGAATCATAAGAAATCCATTGCTACGACACGTAGACATCTGCAAACGCTATTTCCTTGCAAGAAAGTGTCGCATTTACATTCATTTGAAGTGTAGACGAGGAATACATAACACTTCCCAAATCATATTATACCTTACCATGAAACATAGAAATGAGATGCGATATCGCGTTTTAAGAAGCATTAGAAATCTACTGCTACGATACGCAGACATCTGCAAACGCTATTTCCTAGCGAGGATGTGTCGCATTTGCATTCATTTGAATTGTATACGAGGAATACATAACACTCCGCAAATCATATTATATCTTACCATGAAACATAGAAATGAGATGCGATATCGCGTTTTAAGAATCATAAGAACTCTACTGCTACGATACGTAGACATCTGCAATCGCTATTTCCTTGCAAGGAAGTGTCGCATTTACATTCATTTGAATCGTAGACGAGGAATGCATAACACTTCGCAATGAATATTATATCTTATCATGAAACATAGATATGAGATGCAATATCCCGTTTTAAGAAGCATTTGAACTCTATTGCTTCGATACGTGGACATCTGCAAACGCTATTTCCTTGCAAGAAAGTGTCGCATTTACATTCATTTGAAGTGTAGACGAGGAATACATAACACTCCGCAAATCATATTATATCTTACCATGAAACATAGAAATGTGATGCGATATCGCGTTTTAAGAATCATAAGAACTCTATTGCAACGATACGTAGACATCTGCAAACGATATATCCTTGCAAAGAAGTGTCGCATTTACATTCATTTGAAGTGTAGACGAGGAATACATAACACTTCGCAAATCATATTATATCTTACCATGAAACATAGAAATGTGATGCGATATCGCGTTTTAAGAAGTATTTGAACTCTATTGCTTCGATACGTAGACATCTGCAAACGCTATTTCCAAGCGAGGAAGTGTCGCCTTCACATTCCTTTGAAGTGTAGACGAGGAATACATAACACTTCGCAGATCATATTGTATCTTACCATGAAACATAGAAATGAGATGCGATATCGCGTTTTAAGAAGCATTAGAACTCTACTGCTACGATACGGAGACATCTGCAAACGCTATTTCCTAGCGAGGAAGTCACATTCACATTCATTTGAAGTGTAGACGAGGAACACATAACACTTCGCAAATCATATTATATCTTACCATGAAACATAGAAATGAGATGCGATATCGCGTTTTAAGAATCATATGAACTCTATTGCTACGATACGTAGACATCTGCAATCGCTATTTCCTAGCAAGGAAGTGTCGCATTTACATTCATTTGAAGTGTAGACGAGGAATACATGATACTTCGCAAATCATATTATATCTTACCATGAATCATAGAAATGAGATGCGATATCGCGTTTTAAGAAGCATTAGAACACTATTGCTACGATAGGTAGACATTTGCAAACGCTATTTCCTAGCAAAGAAGTGTCGCATTTACATTCATTTGAAGTGTAGACGAGGAATACATAACACTTCGCAAATCATATTATATCTTACCATGAAACATAGAAATGAGATGCGATATCGCCTTTTAAGAAGCATTAGAACTCTACTGCTACGATACGCAGACATCTGCAAACGCTATTTCCTTGCAAAGAAGTGTCGCATTTACATTCATTTGAAGTGTAGACGAGGAATACATAACACTTCGCAAATCATATTATATCTTACCATGAAACATAGAAATGAGATCCGATATCGCGTTTTAAGAATCATAAGAAATTCATTGCTACGACACGTAGACATCTGCAAACGCTATTTCCTTGCAAGGAAGTGTCGCATTTACATTCATTTGAAGTGTAGACGAGGAATACATAACACTTCCCAAATCATATTATACCTTACCATGAAACATAGAAATGAGATGCGATATCGCGTTTTAAGAAGCATTAGAAATCTACTGCTACGATACGCAGACATCTGCAAACGCTATTTCCTAGCGAGGATGTGTCGCATTTGCATTCATTTGAATTGTAGACGAGGAATACATAACACTCCGCAAATCATATTATATCTTACCATGAAACATAGAAATGAGATGCGATATCGCGTTTTAAGAATCATAAGAACTCTACTGCTACGATACGTAGACATCTGCAATCGCTATTTCCTTGCAAGGAAGTGTCGCATTTACATTCATTTGAATCGTAGACGAGGAATGCATAACACTTCGCAATGAATATTATATCTTATCATGAAACATAGATATGAGATGCAATATCTCGTTTTAAGAAGCATTTGAACTCTATTGCTTCGATACGTGGACATCTGCAAACGCTATTTCCTTGCAAGGAAGTGTCGCATTTACATTCATTTGAAGTGTAGACGAGGAATACATAACACTCCGCAAATCATATTATATCTTACCATGAAACATAGAAATGTGATGCGATATCGCGTTTTAAGAATCATAAGAACTCTATTGCAACGATACGTAGACATCTGCAAACGATATTTCCTTGCAAAGAAGTGTCGCATTTACATTCATTTGAAGTGTAGACGAGGAATACATAACACTTCGCAAATCATATTATATCTTACCATGAAACATAGAAATGTGATGCGATATCGCGTTTTAAGAAGCATTTGAACTCTATTGCTTCGATACGTAGACATCTGCAAACGCTATTTCCAAGCGAGGAAGTGTCGCCTTCACATTCCTTTGAAGTGTAGACGAGGAATACATAACACTTCGCAGATCATATTGTATCTTACCATGAAACATAGAAATGAGATGCGATATCGCGTTTTAAGAAGCATTAGAACTCTACTGCTACGATACGCAGACATCTGCAAACGCTATTTCCTAGCGAGGAAGTCACATTCACATTCATTTGAAGTGTAGACGAGGAACACATAACACTTCGCAAATCATATTATATCTTACCATGAAACATAGAAATGAGATGCGATATCGCGTTTTAAGAATCATATGAACTCTATTGCTACGATACGTAGACATCTGCAATCGCTATTTCCTAGCAAGGAAGTGTCGCATTTACATTCATTTGAAGTGTAGACGAGGAATACATGATACTTCGCAAATCATATTATATCTTACCATGAATCATAGAAATGAGATGCGATATCGCGTTTTAAGAAGCATTAGAACACTATTGCTACGATAGGTAGACATTTGCAAACGCTATTTCCTAGCAAAGAAGTGTCGCATTTACATTCATTTGAAGTGTAGACGAGGAATACATAACACTTCGCAAATCATATTATATCTTACCATGAAACATAGAAATGAGATGCGATATCGCCTTTTAAGTAGCATTAGAACTCAACTGCTACGATACGCAGACATCTGCAAACGCTATTTCCTTGGAAAGAAGTGTCGCATTTACATTCATTTGAAGTGTAGACGAGGAATACATAACACTTCGCAAATCATATTATATCTTACCATGAAACATAGAAATGAGATCCGATATCGCGTTTTAAGAATCATAAGAAATCCATTGCTACGACACGTAGACATCTGCAAACGCTATTTCCTTGCAAGAAAGTGTCGCATTTACATTCATTTGAAGTGTTGACGAGGAATACATAACACTTCCCAAATCATATTATACCTTACCATGAAACATAGAAATGAGATGCGATATCGCGTTTTAAGAAGCATTTGAACTCTACTGCTACGATACGCAGACATCTGCAAACGCTACTTCCTAGCGAGGAAGTGTCGCATTCACATTCATTTGAAATGTAGACGAGGAATACATAACACTTCGCAAATCATATTATATCTTACCATGAAGCATAGGAATGAGGTGCGATATCGCGTTTTAAGAAGCATTAGAACTCTATTGCTACGATACGTAGACATCTGCAAATGCTATTTCCTTGCAAGGAAGTGTCGCATTTACATTCATTTGAATCGCAGACGAGGAATGCATAACACTTCGCAATGAATATTATATCTTATCATGAAACATATATATGAGATGCAATATCTCGTTTTAAGAAGCATTTGAACTCTATTGCTTCGATACGTAGACATCTGCAAACGCTATTTCCTTGCGAGGAAGTGTCGCATTTACATTCATTTGAAGTGTAGACGAGGAATACATAACACTTCGCAAATCATATTGTATCTTACCATGAAACATAGAAATGAGATGCGATATCGCGTTCTAAGAAGCATTAGAACACTACTGCTAAGATAAGTAGACATTTGCAAACGCTATTTCCTTGCAAGGAAGTGTCGCATTTACATTCATTTGAAGCGTGGACGAGGAATACATGACACTTCGCAAATCATATTATACCTTACCATGAAACATAGAAATGAGATGCGATATCGCGTTTTAAGAAGCATCAGAAATCCATTGGTACGATACGCAGACATCTGCAAACGCTATTTCCTAGCGAGGAAGTGTCGCATTCACATTCATTTGAAGTGTAGACGAGGAATACATAACACTTCGCAAATCATATTATATCTTACCATGAAACATAGGAATGAGATGCGATATCGCGTTTTAAGAAGCATTAGAACTCTATTGCTACGATACGTAGACATCTGCAAACGCTGTTTCCTTGCAAGGAAGTGTCGCATTTACATTCATTTGAATCGTAGACGAGGAATGCATAACACTTCGCAATGAATATTATATCTTATCATGAAACATAGATATGAGATGCAATATCTCGTTTTAAGAAGCAATTGAACTCTATTGCTTCGATACGTAGACACCTGCAAACGCTATTTCCTTGCAAGGAAGTGTCACATTCACATTCATTTGAAGTGTAGTCGTGGAATACATAACACTTCGCAAATCATATTATATCTTACCATGAAACATAGAAATGAGATGCGATATCGCGTTTTAAGAAGCATTAGAACTCTATTGCTTCCATACGTAGACATCTGCAAACGCTATTTCCTTGCAAGGAAGTGTCGCATTTACATTCATTTGAAGTGTAGACGAGGAATATATAACACTCCGCAAACCATATTATATCCTACCATGAAACATAGAAATGAGATGCGATATCGCGTTTTAAGAATCATAAGAACTCTATTGCAACGATACGTAGACATCTGCAAACGCTATTTCCTTGCAAAGAAGTGTCGCATTTACATTCATTAGAAGTGTAGACGAGGAATACATAACACTCGGCAAATCATATTATATCTTACCATGAAACATAGAAATGAGATGCGATATCGCGTTTTAAGAATCATAAGAACTCTATTGCTACGATACGTAGACATCTGCAAACGCTATTTCCTTGCATAGAAGTGTCGCATTTACATTCATTTCAAGTGTAGACGAGGAATACATAACACTTCGCAAATCATATTATATCTTACCATGAAACATAGAAATGAGATGCAATATCGCGTTTTAAGAATCATAAGAACTCTATTGCTTCGATACGTAGACATCTGCAAGCGCTATTTCCTTGAAAAGAAGTGTCGCATTTACATTCATTTGAAGTGTAGACGAGGAATACATAACACTTCGCAAATCATATTATATCTTACCATGAAACATAGAAATGACATGCGATATCGCGTTTTAAGAAGCATCAGAAAGCCATTGCTACGATACGTAGACATCTGCAAAAGCTATTTCCTTGCAAGGAAGTGTCGCATTTACATTCATTTGATGTGTAGACGAGGAATACATAACACTTCGCAAATCATATTCTATCTTACCATGAAACATAGAAATGAGATGCGATATCGCGTTTTAAGAAGCATTAGAACTCTATTGCTACGATACGTAGAAATCTGCAAACGCTACTTCCTTGCAAGGAAGTGTCGCATTTTCATTCATTTGAATCGTAGACGAGGTATGCATAACACTTCGCAATGAATATTATATCTTATCATGAAACATAGATATAAGATGCAATATCTCGTTTTAAGAAGCATTTGAACTCTATTGCTTCGATACGTAGACATCTGCAAACGCTATTTCCTTGCAAGGAAGTGTCGCATTTACATTCATTTGAAGTGTAGACGAGGAATACATAACAGTTCGCAAATCATATTATATCTTACCATGAAACATAGAAATGAGATGCGATATCGCGTTTTAAGAAGCATTAGAACTCTACTGCTACGATACGCAGACATCTGCTAACGCTATTTCCTAGCGAGGAAGTGTCGCATTTACATTCATTTGAAGTGTAGACGAGGAATACACAGCAGTTCGCGAATCATATAATATCTTACCATGACACGTAGAAATGAGATGCGATATCGCGTTTTAAGAATCATAAGAACTCTATTGCTACGATACGTATACATCTGCAAACGCTATTTCCTTGCAAGGAAGTGTCGCATTTACATTCATTTGAAGTGTAGACGACGGATACATAACACTTCGCATATCATATTATACCTTACCATGAAACATAGAAATGAGATGCGATATCGCGTTTTAAGAATCATAAGAACTCTATTGCTACGATACGTAGACATCTGCAAACGCTATTTCCTTGCAAGGAAGTGTCGCATTTACATTCATTTGATGTGTAGACGAGGAATACATAACACTTCGCAAATCATAATATATCTTACCATGAAACACAGAAATGAGATGCGATATCGCGTTTGAAGAAGCATTTGAACTCTATTGCTTCGATTCGTAGACATCTGCAAACGCTATTTCCTTGCAAGGAAGTGTCGCATTTTCATTCATTTGAATCGTAGACGAGGAATACACAACAGTTCGCAAATCAATATAATATCTTACCATGAAACATAGAAATGAGATGCGATATCGCGTTTTAAGACGCATTAGAACTCTATTGCTACGATACGTAGACATCTGCAAACGCTATTTCCTTGCAAGGAAGTGTCGCATTTTCATTCATTTGAATCGTAGACGAGGAATGCATAACACTTCGCAATGAATATTATATCTTATCATGAAACATAGATATGAGATGCAATATCTCGTTTTAAGAAGCACTTGAACTCTATTGCTTCGATACGTAGATATCCGGAAACGCTATTTCCTTGCAAGGAAGTGTCGCATTTACATTCATTTGAAGTGTAGACGAGGAATACATAACAGTTCGCAAATCATATTATATCTTACCATGAAACATGGAAATGAGATGCGATATCGCGTTTTAAGAATCATAAGAACTCTATTGCTTCGATACGTAGACATCTGCAAACGCTATTTCCTTGCAAGAAAGTGTCGCATTTACATTCATTTGAAGTGTAGACGAGGAATACATAACAGTTCGCAAATCATATTATATCTTACCATGAAACATAGAAATGAGATGCGATATCGCGTTTTAAGAAGCATTAGAACTCTACTGCTACGATACGCAGACATCTGCAAACGCTCTTTCCTAGCGAGGAAGTGTCGCATTCACATTCATTTGAAGTGTAGACGAGGAATACATAACACTTCGCAAATCATATTATATCTTACCATGAAACATAGAAATGAGATGCGATATCGCGATTTAAGAAGCATTAGAACTCTATTGCTACGATACGTAGACATCTGCAAACGCTATTTCCTTGCAAGGAAGTGTCGCATTTTCATTCATTTTAATCGTAGACGAGGAATGCATAACACTTCGCAATGAATATTATATCTTATCATGAAACATAGATATGAGATGCAATATCTCGTTTTAAGAAGCATTTGAACTCTATTGCTTCGATACGTAGACATCTGCAAACGCTATTTCCTTGCAAGGAAGTGTCGCATTTACATTTATTTGAAGTGTAGACGAGGAATACACAACAGTTCGCAAATCATATAATATCTTACCATGAAACATAGAAATGAGATGCGATATCGCGTTTTAAGAAGCATTAGAACTCTATTGCTACGATACGCAGACATCTGCAAACGCTATTTCCTTGCAAGGAGGTGTCGCATTTTCATTCATTTGAATCGTAGACGAGGAATGCATAACACTTCACAATGAATATTATATCTTATCATGAAACATAGATATAAGATGCAATATCTCGTTTTAAGAAGCATTTAAACTCTATTGCTTCGATACGTAGACATCTGCAAACGCAATTTCCTTGCAAGGAAGTGTCGCATTTACATTCATTTGAAGTGTAGACGAGGAATACACAACAGTTCGCAAATCATATAATATCTTACCATGAAACATAGAAATGAGATGCGATATCGCGTTTTAAGAAGCATTAGAACTCTATTGCTACGATACGTAGACATCTGCAAACGCTATTTCCTTGCAAGGAAGTGTCGCATTTACATTCATTTGAATCGTAGACGAGGAATGCATAACACTTCGCAAATCATATTATATCTTACCATGAAACATAGAAATGAGATGCGATATCGCGTTCTAAGAAGCATTAGATCACTACTGCTACGATAGGTAGACATTTGCAAACGCTATTTCCTTGCAAGGAAGTGTCGCATTTACATTCATTTGAAGTGTAGACGAGGAGCACATAACACTCCGCAAATCATATTATATCTTACCATGAAACATAGAAATGAGATGCGATATCGCGTTTTAAGAATCATAAGAACTCTATTGCTACGATACGTATACATCTGCAAACGCAATTTCCTTGCAAGGAAGTGTCGCATTTACATTCATTTGAAGTGTAGACGACGGATACATAACACTTCGCATATCATATTATACCTTACCATGAAACATAGAAATGAGATGCGATATCGCGTTTTAAGAATCATAAGAACTCTATTGCTACGATACGTAGACATCTGCAAACGCTATTTCCTTGCAAGGAAGTGTCGCATTTACATTCATTTGATGTGTAGACGAGGAATACATAACACTTCGCAAATCATAATATATCTTACCATGAAACACTGAAATGAGATGCGATATCGCGTTTTAAGAAGCATTTGAACTCTATTGCTTCGATTCGTAGACATCTGCAAACGCTATTTCCTTGCAAGGAAGTGTCGCATTTTCATTCATTTGAATCGTAGACGAGGAATACACAACAGTTCGCAAATCAATATAATATCTTACCATGAAACATAGAAATGAGATGCGATATCGCGTTTTAAGAAGCATTAGAACTCTATTGCTACGATACGTAGACATCTGCAAACGCTATTTCCTTGCAAGGAAGTGTCGCATTTTCATTCATTTGAATCGTAGACGAGGAATGCATAACACTTCGCAATGAATATTATATCTTATCATGAAACATAGATATGAGATGCAATATCTCTTTTTAAGAAGCACTTGAACTCTATTGCTTCGATACGTAGACATCTGGAAACGCTATTTCCTTGCAAGGAAGTGTCGCATTTACATTCATTTGAAGTGTAGACGAGGAATACATAACAGTTCGCAAATCATATTATATCTTACCATGAAACATGGAAATGAGATGCGATATCGCGTTTTAAGAAGCATCAGAAATCAATTGCTACGATACGTAGACATCTGCAAACGCTATTTCCTTGCAAGAAAGTGTCGCATTTACATTCATTTGAAGTGTAGACGACGGATACATAACACTTCGCAAATCATATTATACCTTACCATGAAACATAGAAATGAGATGCGATACCGCATTTTAAGAATCATAAGAACTCTATTGCTACGATACGTAGACATCTGCAAACGCTATTTCCTAGCGAGGAAGTGTCGCATTCACATTCATTTGAAGTGCAGACGAGGAATACATAACACTTCGCAAATCATATTATATCTTACCATGAAACATAGAAATGAGATGCGAATTCGCGTTTTAAGAAGCATCAGAAATCCATTGCTACGATACGTAGACATCTGCAAACGCTATTTCCTTGCAAGAAAGTGTCGCATTTACATTCATTTGAAGTGTAGACGACGGATACATAACACTTCGCAAATCATATTATACCTTACCATGAAACATAGAAATGAGATGCGATATCGCGTTTTAAGAATCATAAGAACTCTATTGCTACGACACGTAGACGAGTAAAGTGTAGACGAGGAATACATAACACTTCGCAAATCATATTATATCTTACCATGAAACATAGAAATGAGATGCGATATCGCGATTTAAGAAGCATTAGAACTCTACTGCTACGATACGCAGACATCTGCAAACGCTCTTTCCTAGCGAGCAAGTGTCGCATTCACATTCATTTGAAGTGTAGACGAGGAATACATAACACTTCGCAAATCATATTATATCTTACCATGAAACATAGAAATGAGATGCGATATCGCGATTTAAGAAGCATTAGAACTCTATTGCTACGATACGTAGACATCTGCAAACGCTATTTCCTTGCAAGGAAGTGTCGCATTTTCATTCATTTTAATCGTAGACGAGGAATGCATAACACTTCGCAATGAATATTATATCTTATCATGAAACATAGATATGAGATGCAATATCTCGTTTTAAGAAGCATTTGAACTATATTGCTTCGATACGTAGACATCTGCAAACGCTATTTCCTTGCAAGGAAGTGTCGCATTTACATTCATTTGAAGTGTAGACGAGGAATACACAACAGTTCGCAAATCATATAATATCTTACCATGAAACATAGAAATGAGATACGATATCGCGTTTTAAGAAGCATTAGAACTCTATTGCTACGATACGCAGACATCTGCAAACGCTATTTCCTTGCAAGGAGGTGTCGCATTTTCATTCATTTGAATCGTAGACGAGGAATGCATAACACTTCGCAATGAATATTATATCTTATCATGAAACATAGATATAAGATGCAATATCTCGTTTTAAGAAGCATTTAAACTCTATTGCTTCGATACGTAGACATCTGCAAACGCAATTTCCTTGCAAGGAAGTGTCGCATTTACATTCATTTGAAGTGTAGACGAGGAATACACAACAGTTCGCAAATCATATAATATCTTACCATGAAACATAGAAATGAGATGCGATATCGCGTTTTAAGAAGCATTAGAACTCTATTGCTACGATACGTAGACATCTGCAAACGCTATATCCTTGCAAGGAAGTGTCGCATTTACATTCATTTGAATCGTAGACGAGGAATGCATAACACTTCGCAATGAATATTATATCTTAACATGAAACATAGAAATGAGATGCGATATCGCGTTTTACGAAGAATTAGAACTCTATTGCTACGATACCTAGACATCTACAGACGCTATCTCCTAGCAAGGAAGTGCCGCATTTACATTCATTTGAAGTGTAAACGAGGAATACATAACACTTCGCAAATCATATTATATCTTACCATGAAACATAGAAATATAGATGCGATCTCGCGTTTTAAGAAGCATTAGAAATCTATTGCTACGATACGTAGACATCTGCAAACGCTATTTCCTAGCGAGAAAGTGTCGCATTCACATTCATTTGAAGTGTAGACTAGGAATACATAACACTTCGCAAATCATATTATATCTTACCATGAAACATAGAAATGAGATGCGATATCGCGTTCTAAGAAGCACTAGATCACTACTGCTACGATAGGTAGACATTTGCAAACGCTATTTCCTTGCAAAGAAGTGTCGCATTTACATTCATTTGAAGTGTAGACGAGGAATACATAACACTTCGCAAATCATATTATATCTTACCATGAAACATTGAAATGAGATGCGATATCGCGTTTTAAGAATCATAAGAACTCTATTGCTACGATACGTAGACATCTGCAAACGCTATTTCCTTGCAAGGATGTGTCGCATTTACATTCATTTGAAGTGTAGACGAGGAATACATAACAGTTCGCAAATCATATTATATCTTACCATGAAACATAGAAATGAGTTGCGACATCGCGTTCTAAGATGCATTAGATCACTACTACTACGATAGGTAGACATTTGCAAACGCTATTTCCTTGCAAGGAAGTGTCGCATTTACATTCATTTGAATCGTAGACGAGGAATGCATAACACTTCGCAATGAATATTATATCTTAACATGAAACATAGAAATGAGATGCGATATCGCGTTTTACGAAGAATTAGAACTCTATTGCTACGATACCTAGACATCTACAGACGCTATCTCCTAGCAAGGAAGTGCCGCATTTACATTCATTTGAAGTGTAAACGAGGAATACATAACACTTCGCAAATCATATTATATCTTACCATGAAACATAGAAATGAAATCCGATATCGCGTTTTAAGAAGCATTAGAACTCTATTGCTACGATACCTAGACATCTGCAGACGCTATTTGCTAGCAAGGAAGTGTCGCATTTACATTCATTTGAAGTGTAGACGAGGAATACATGTCACTTCGCAAATCATATTATATCTTACCATGATACATAGAAATGAGATGCGATATCGCGTTTTAAGAAACATTGGAACTCTATTGCTACGATACGTAGACATCTGCAAACGCTATTTCCTTGCAAGGAAGTGTCGCATTCACATTCATTTGAAGTGTAGACTAGGAATACATAACACTTCGCAAATCATATTATATCTTACCATGAAACATAGAAATGAGATGCGATATCGCGTTCTAAGAAGCATTAGATCACTACTGCTACGATAGGTAGACATTTGCAAACGCTATTTCCTTGCAAAGAAGTGTCGCATTTACATTCATTTGAAGTGTAGACGAGGAATACATAACACTTCGCAAATCATATTATATCTTACCATGAAACATTGAAATGAGATGCGATATCGCGTTTTAAGAATCATAAGAACTCTATTGCTACGATACGTAGACATCTGCAAACGCTATTTCCTTGCAAGGATGTGTCGCATTTACATTCATTTGAAGTGTAGACGAGGAATACATAACATTTCGCAAATCATATTATATCTTACCATGAAACATAGAAATGAGATGCGAAATCGCGTTTTAAGAAGCATTAGAACAATATTGCTACGATACGTAGACATCTGCAAACGCTATTTCCTTGCAAGGTAGTGTCGCATTTACATTCATTTGAATCGTAGACGAGGAATACATGACACTTCGCAAATCATATTATATCTTACCATGAAACGTAAGAATGAGATGCAATATAGCGTTCTAAGAATCATAAGAACCCTATTGCTACGATACGTAGACATCTGCAAACGCTATTTCCTTGCAAGGAAGTGTCGCATTTACATTCATTTGAATCGTAGACGAGGAATGCATAACACTTCGCAAATCATATTATATCTTACCATGAAACGTAAAAATGAGATGCAATATAGCGTTCTAAGAATCATAAGAACTCTATTGCTACGACACGTAGACGAGTAAAGTGTAGACGAGGAATACATAACACTTCGCAAATCGTATTACATCTTACCATGAAACATAGAAATGAGATGCGATATGGCGTTTTAAGAAGCATTAGAACTCTATTGCTACGATACGTAGACATCTGCAAACGCTATTTCCTGGCGAGGAAGTGTCGCATCCACATTCATTTGAAGTGTAGACGAGGAATACATAACACTTCGCAATGAATATTACATCTTATCATGAAACATAGATATGAGATGCAATATCTCGTTTTAAGAAGCATTTGAACTCTATTGCTTCGATACGTAGACATCTGCAAACGCTATTTCCTAGCGAGGAAGTGTCGCATTCACATTCATTTGAAGTGCAGACGAGGAATACATAACACTTCGCAAATCGTATTATATCTTACCATGAATCATAGAAATGAGATGCGATATCGCGTTTTAAGAAGCATTAGAACTCTATTGCTACGATCCGTAGACATCTGCAAACGCTATTTCCTTGCAAGGAAGTGTCGCATTTACATTCATTTGAATCGTAGACGAGGAATGCATAACACTTCGCAATGAATATTATATCTTATCATGAAACATAGATATGCGATGCAATATCTCGTTTTAAGAAGCATTTGAACTCTATTGCTTCGATACGTAGACATCTGCAAACGCTATTTCCTTGCTAGGAAGTGTCGCATTTACATTCATTTGAAGTGTAAACGAGGAATACATAACACTCCGCAAATCATATTATATCTTACCATGAAACATAGAAATGACAAGCGATATCGCGTTTTAAGAAGCATCAGAAATCCATTGCTACGATACGTAGACATCTGCAAACGCTATTTCCCTGCAAGAAAGTGTCGCATTTACATTCATTTGAAGTGTAGACGACGGATACATAACACTTCGCAAATCATATTATACCTTACCATGAAACATAGAAATGAGATGCGATATCGCGTTTTAAGAATCATAAGAACTCTATTGCTACGATACGTAGACATCTGCAAACGCTATTTCCTTGCAAGGAAGTGTCGCATTTACATTCATTTGATGTGTAGACGAGGAATACATAACACTTCGCAAATCATATTATATCTTACCATGAAAAATAGAAATGAGATACGACATCGCATTTTAAGAAGCATTAGAACTCTATTGCTACGATACGTAGACATCTGCAAACGCTATTTCCTTGCAAGGAAGTGTCGCACTTACATTCATTTGAATCGTAGACGAGGAATGCATAACACTTCGCAATGAATATTATATCTTATCATGAAACATAGATATGAGATGCAATATCTCGTTTTGAGAAGCATTTGAACTCTATTGCTTCGATACGTAGACATCTGCAAACGCTATTTCCTTGCAAGAAAGTGTCGCATTTACATTCATTTGAAGTGTAGACGACGGATACATAACACTTCGCAAATCATATTATATCTTACCATGAAACATAGAAATGAGATGCGATATCGCGTTTTAAGAATCATAAGAACTCTATTGGAACGATACGTAGACATCTGCAAACGCTATTTCCTTGCAAAGAAGTGTCGCATTTACATTCATTCGAAGTGTAGACGAGGAATACATAACACTTCGCAAATCATATTATACCTTACCATGAAACATAGAAATGAAATGCGATATCGCGTTTTAAGAAGCATTAGAACTCTATTGCTACGATCCGTAGACATCTGCAAACGCTATTTCCTTGCAAGGAAGTGTCGCATTTACATTCATTTGAATCGTAGACGAGGAATGCATAACACTTCGCAATGAATATTATATCTTATCATGAAACATAGATATGCGATGCAATATCTCGTTTTAAGAAGCATTTGAACTCTATTGCTTCGATACGTAGACATCTGCAAACGCTATTTCCTTGCTAGGAAGTGTCGCATTTACATTCATATGAAGTGTAAACGAGGAATACATAACACTCCGCAAATCATATTATATCTTACCATGAAACATAGAAATGACAAGCGATATCGCGTTTTAAGAAGCATCAGAAATCCATTGCTACGATACGTAGACATCTGCAAACGCTATTTCCCTGCAAGAAAGTGTCGCATTTACATTCATTTGAAGTGTAGACGACGGATACATAACACTTCGCAAATCATATTATACCTTACCATGAAACATAGAAATGAGATGCGATATCGCGTTTTAAGAATCATAAGAACTCTATTGCTACGATACGTAGACATCTGCAAACGCTATTTCCTTGCAAGGAAGTGTCGCATTTACATTCATTTGATGTGTAGACGAGGAATACATAACACTTCGCAAATCATATTATATCTTACCATGAAAAATAGAAATGAGATACGACATCGCATTTTAAGAAGCATTAGAACTCTATTGCTACGATACGTAGACATCTGCAAACGCTATTTCCTTGCAAGGAAGTGTCGCACTCACATTCATTTGAATCGTAGACGAGGAATGCATAACACTTCGCAATGAATATTATATCTTATCATGAAACATAGATATGAGATGCAATATCTCGTTTTGAGAAGCATTTGAACTCTATTGCTTCGATACGTAGACATCTGCAAACGCTATTTCCTTGCAAGAAAGTGTCGCATTTACATTCATTTGAAGTGTAGACGACGGATACATAACACTTCGCAAATCATATTATATCTTACCATGAAACATAGAAATGAGATGCGATATCGCGTTTTAAGAATCATAAGAACTCTATTGGAACGATACGTAGACATCTGCAAACGCTATTTCCTTGCAAAGAAGTGTCGCATTTACATTCATTCGAAGTGTAGACGAGGAATACATAACACTTCGCAAATCATATTATACCTTACCATGAAACATAGAAATGAAATGCGATATCGCCTTTTAAGAAGCATCAGAAATCCATTGCTACGATACGTAGACATCTGCAAACGCTATTTCCTTGCAAGGAAGTGTCGCATTTACATTCATTTGAAGTGTAGACGAGGAATACATGACACTTCGCAAATCATATTATATCTTACCATGAAACATAGAAATGAGATGCGATATCGCGTTCTATGAAGCATTAGAACTTTATTGCTACGATACCTAGACATCTGCAGACGCTATTTGCTAGCAAGGAAGTGTCGCATTTACATTCATTTGAAGTGTAGACGAGGAATACATGTCACTTCGCAAATCATATTATATCTTACCATGATACATAGAAATATAGATGCGATCTCGCGTTTTAAGAATCATAAGAACTCTATTGCTACGATACGTAGACATCTGCAAACGCTATTTCCTTGCAAGGAAGTCTCGCATTTAAATTTATTTGATGTGTAGACGAGGAATACATAACACTTCGCAAATCATACTATATCTTACCATGAAACATAGAAATGAGATGCGATATCGCGTTTTAAGAAGCATTAGAACTCTATTGCTACGATACGTAGACATCTGCAAACGCTATTTCCTTGCAAGGAAGTGCCGCATTTACATTCATTTGAATCGTAGACGAGGAATACATGACACTTCGCAAATCATATTATATCTTACCATGAAACGTAAAAATGAGATGCAATATAGCGTTCTAGGAATCATAAGAACACTATTGCTACGATACGTAGACATCTGCAAACGCTATTTCCTTGCAAGGAAGTGTCGCATTTACATTCATTTGAATCGTAGACGAGGAATGCATAACACTTCGCTAATCATATTCTATCTTACCATGAAACGTAAAAATGAGATGCAATATAGCGTTCTAAGAATCATAAGAACTCTATTGCTACGACACGTAGACGAGTAAAGTGTAGACGAGGAATACATAACACTTCGCAAATCGTATTACATCTTACCATGAAACATTGAAATGAGATGCGATATCGCGTTTTAAGAAGCATCAGAAATCCATTGCTACGATACGTAGACATCTGCAAACGCTATTTCCTTGCAAGGAAGTCTCGCATTTACATTCATTTGATGTGTAGACGAAGAATACATAACACTTCGCAAATCATATTATATCTTACCATGAAACATAGAAATAAGATGCGATATCGCGTTTTAAGAATCATAAGAACTCTATTGCTACGATACGTAGACATCTGCAAACGCTATTTCCTTGCAAGGAAGTCTCGCATTTACATTCATTTGATGTGTAGACGAAGAATACATAACACTTCGCAAATCATATTATATCTTACCATGAAACATAGAAATGAGATGCGATATCGCGTTTTAAGAAGCATTAGAACTCAACTGCTACGATACGTAGACATCTGAAAACGCTATTTCCTGGCGAGGAAGTGTCGCATCCACATTCATTTGAAGTGTAGACGAGGAATACATAACACTTCGCAATGAATATTACATCTTATCATGAAACATAGATATGAGATGCAATATCTCGTTTTAAGAAGCATTTGAACTCTATTGCTTCGATACGTAGACATCTGCAAACGCTATTTCCTAGCGAGGAAGTGTCGCATTCACATTCATTTGAAGTGTAGACGAGGAATACATAACACTTCGCAATGAATATTACATCTTATCATGAAACATAGATATGAGATGCAATATCTCGTTTTAAGAAGCATTTGAACTCTATTGCTTCGATACGTAGACATCTGCAAACGCTATTTCCTAGCGAGGAAGTGTCGCATTCACATTCATTTGAAGTGCAGACGAGGAATACATAACACTTCGCAAATCGTATTATATCTTACCATGAATCATAGAAATGAGATGCGATATCGCGTTTTAAGAAGCATTAGAACTCTATTGCTACGATACGTAGACATCTGCAAACGCTATTTCTTTGCAAGGAAGTGTCGCACTTACATTCATTTGAATCGTAGACGAGGAATGCATAACACTTCGCAATGAATATTATATCTTATCATGAAACATAGATATGAGATGCAATATCTCGTTTTAAGAAGCATTTGAACTCTATTGCTTCGATACGTAGACATCTGCAAACGCTATTTCCTTGCAAGAAAGTGTCGCATTTACATTCATTTGATGTGTAGACGAGGAATACATAACACTTCGCAAATCATATTATATCTTACCATGAAACATAGAAATGAGATGCGATATCGCGTTTTAAGAATCATAAGAACTCTATTGGAACGATACGTAGACATCTGCAAACGCTATTTCCTTGCAAAGAAGTGTCGCATTTACATTAATTCGAAGTGTAGACGAGGAATACATAACACTTCGCAAATCATATTATACCTTACCATGAAACATAGAAATGAAATGCGATATCGCCTTTTAAGAAGCATCAGAAATCCATTGCTACGATACGTAGACATCTGCAAACGCTATTTCCTTGCAAGGAAGTGTCGCATTTACATTCATTTGAAGTGTAGACGAGGAATACATGACACTTCGCAAATCATATTATATCTTACCATGAAACATAGAAATGAGATGCGATATCGCGTATTAAGAAGCATTGGAACTCTATTGCTACGATACGTAGACATCTGCAAACGCTATTTCCTTGCAAGGAAGTGTCGCACTTACATTCATTTGAATCGTAGACGAGGAATGCATAACACTTCGCAATGAATATTATATCTTATCATGAAACATAGATATGAGATGCAATATCTCGTTTTAAGAAGCATTTGAACTCTATTGCTTCGATACGTAGACATCTGCAAACGCTATTTCCTTGCAAGAAAGTGTCGCATTTACATTCATTTGATGTGTAGACGAGGAATACATAACACTTCGCAAATCATATTATATCTTACCATGAAACATAGAAATGAGATGCGATATCGCGTTTTAAGAAACATTGGAACTCTATTGCTACGATACGTAGACATCTGCAAACGCTATTTCCTTGCAAGGAAGTGTCGCATTCACATTCGTTTGAATCGTAGACGAGGAATGCATAACACTTCGCAAATCATATTATATCTTACCATGAAACATAGAAATGAGATGCGATATCGTGTTTTAAGAATCATAAGAGCTCTATTGCTGCGATACGTAGACATTTGCAAGCGCTATTTCCTTGCAAGGAAGTGTCTCATTTACATTCAGTTGATGTGTAGACGAGGAATACATAACACTTCGCAAATCATATTATATCTTACCATGAAACATAGAAATGAGATGCGATATCGCGTTTTAAGAAGCATTAGAACTCTATTGCTACGATATGTAGACATCTGCAAACGCTATTTCCTTGCAAGGAAGTGTCGCATTTACATTCATTTGGAGTGTAGACGAGGAATACATAACACTTCGCAAATCATATTATATCTTACCACGAAACATAGAAATGAGATGCGATATCGCGTTTTATGAAGCATTAGAACTTTATTGCTACGATACCTAGACATCTGCAGACGCTATTTCCTAGCAAGGAAGTGTCGCATTTACATTCATTTGAAGTGTAGACGAGGAATACATGACACTTCGCAAATCATATAATATCTTACCATGAAACATAGAAATGAGATGCGATATCGCGTTTTAAGAATCAAAAGATCTCTATTGCTACGATACGTAGACATCTGCAAACGCTATTTCCTAGCGAGGAAGTGTCACATTCACATTCATTTGAAGTGCAGACGAGGAATACATGACACTTCGCAAATCATATTATATCTTACCATGAAACATAGAAATGAGATGCGATATCGCGTTTTAAGAAGCATTATAACTCTATTGCTACGATACGTAGACATCTGCAAGCGCTATTTTCTTGCAAGGAAGTGTCGCATTTACATTCATTTGAATCGTAGACGAGGAATGCATAACAGTTCGCTATGAATATTATATCTTATCATGAAACATAGATACGAGATGCAATATCTCGTTTTAAGAAGCATTTGAACTCTATTGCTTCGATACGTAGACATCTGCAAACGCTATTTCCTAGCGAGGAAGTGTCGCATTCACATTCATTTGAAGTGTAGACGAGGAATACATAACACTTCGCAAATCATATTATATCTTACCATGAAACATAGAAATGAGATGCGATATCGCGTTTTTAGGAGCATTAGAACTCTACTGCTACGATACGCAGACATCTGCAAACGCTATTTCCTAGCGAGGAAGTGTCACATTCACATTCATTTGAAGTGCAGACGAGGAATACATGACACTTCGCAAATCATATTATATCTTACCATGAAACATAGAAATGAGATGCGATATCGCGTTTTAAGAAGCATTATAACTCTATTGCTACGATACGTAGACATCTGCAAGCGCTATTTTCTTGCAAGGAAGTGTCGCATTTACATTCATTTGAATCGTAGACGAGGAATGCATAACAGTTCGCAATGAATATTATATCTTATCATGAAACATAGATATGAGATGCAATATCTCGTTTTAAGAAGCATTTGAACTCTATTGCTTCGATACGTAGACATCTGCAAACGCTATTTCCTAGCGAGGAAGTGTCGCATTCACATTCATTTGAAGTGTAGACGAGGAATACATAACACTTCGCAAATCATATTGTATCTTACCATGAAACATAGAAATGAGATGCGATATCGCGTTTTAAGAATCATTAGAACTCTATCGCTACGATACGTAGACATCTGCAAACGCTATTTCCTTGCAAGAAAGTATCGCATTTACATTCATTTGAAGTGTACACGAGGAATACATAACACTTCGCAAATCATATTATACCTTACCATGAAACATAGAAATGAGATGCGATATCGCGTTTTAAGAAGCATTAGAACTCTACTGCTACGATACACAGATATCTGCAAACGCTATTTCCTAGCGAGGAAGTGTCACATTCACATTCGTTTGAAGTGTAGACGAGGAATACATAACACTTCGCAAATCATATTATATCTTACCATGAAACATAGAAATGAGATGCGATATCGCGTTTTAAGAAACATTGGAACTCTATTGCTACGATACGTAGACATCTGCAAACGCTATTTCCTTGCAAGGAAGTGTCGCATTCACATTCGTTTGAATCGTAGACGAGGAATGCATAACACTTCGCAAATCATATTACATCTTACCATGAAACATAGAAATGAGATGCGATATCGCGTTTAAAGAAGCATTAGAACTCTATTGCTACGATACCTAGACATCTGCAGACGCTATTTCCTAGCAAGGAAGTGTCGCATTTACATTCAATTGATGTGTAGACGAGGAATACATGACACTTCGCAAATCATATTATATCTTACCATGAAACATTGAAATGAGATGCGATATCGCGTTTTAAGAAGCATTAGAACTCAACTGCTACGATACGTAGACATCTGAAAACGCTATTTCCTGGCGAGGAAGTGTCGCATCCACATTCATTTGAAGTGTAGACGAGGAATACATAACACTTCGCAATGAATATTACATCTTATCATGAAACATAGAAATGAGATGCGATATCGCGTTTTAAGAATCATAAGAACTCTATTGCAACGATACGTAGACATCTGCAAACGCTATTTCTTTGCAAAGAAGTGTCGCATTTACATTCATTTGAAGTGTAGACGAGGAATACATAACACTTCGCAAATCATATTATACCTTACCATGAAACATAGAAATGAGATGCGATATCGCCTTTTAAGAAGCATTAGAAATCGATTGCTACGATACGTAGACATCTGCAAACGCTATTTCCTTGCAAGAAAGTGTCGCATTTACATTCATTTGAAGTGTAAACGAGGAATACATAACACTTCGCAAATCATATTATATCTTACCATGAAAAATAGAAATGAGATACGACATCGCATTTTAAGAAGCATTAGAACTCTATTGCTACGATACGTAGACATCTGCAAACGCTATTTCCTTGCAAGGAAGTGTCGCACTTACATTCATTTGAATCGTAGACGAGGAATGCATAACACTTCGCAATGAATATTATATCTTATCATGAAACATAGATATGAGATGCAATATCTCGTTTTAAGAAGCATTTGAACTCTATTGCTTCGATACGTAGACATCTGCAAACGCTATTTCCTTGCAAGAAAGTGTCGCATTTACATTCATTTGATGTGTAGACGAGGAATACATAACACTTCGCAAATCATATTATATCTTACCATGAAACATAGAAATGAGATGCGATATCGCGTTTTAAGAATCATAAGAACTCTATTGGAACGATACGTAGACATCTGCAAACGCTATTTCCTTGCAAAGAAGTGTCGCATTTACATTAATTCGAAGTGTAGACGAGGAATACATAACACTTCGCAAATCATATTATACCTTACCATGAAACATAGAAATGAAATGCGATATCGCCTTTTAAGAAGCATCAGAAATCCATTGCTACGATACGTAGACATCTGCAAACGCTATTTCCTTGCAAGGAAGTGTCGCATTTACATTCATTTGAAGTGTAGACGAGGAATACATGACACTTCGCAAATCATATTATATCTTACCATGAAACATAGAAATGAGATGCGATATCGCGTTTTAAGAATCATAAGAACTCTGTTGCTACGATACGTAGACATCTGCAAACGATATTTCCTTGCAAGGAAGTGTCGCATTTACATTCATTTGAATCGTAGACGAGGAATGCATAACACTTCGCAATGAATATTATATCTTATCATGAAACATAGATATGAAATTGCAATATCTCGTTTTAAGAAGCATTTGAACTCTATTGCTTCGATACGTAGACATCTGCAAACGCCATTTCCTTGCAAGGAAGTGTCGCATTTACATTCATTTGATGTGTAGACGAGGAATACATAACACTTCGCAAATAATATTATATCTTACCATGAAACATAGAAATGAGATGCGATATCGCGTTTTAAGAAACATAAGAATTCTATTGCTACGATACGTAGACATCTGCAAACGCTATTTCCTTGCAAAGAAGTGTCGCATTTACATTCATTTGAAGTGTAGACGAGGAATACATAACACTTCGCAAATCATATTATATCTTACCATGAAACATAGAAATGAGATGCGATATCGCGCTTTAAGAATCATAAGAGCTCTATTGCTGCGATACGTAGACATTTGCAAGCGCTATTTCCTTGCAAGGAAGTGTCTCATTTACATTCAGTTGATGTGTAGACGAGGAATACATAACACTTCGCAAATCATATTATATCTTACCATGAAACATAGAAATGAGATGCGATATCGCGTTTTAAGAAGCATTAGAACTCTATTGCTACGATATGTAGACATCTGCAAACGCTATTTCCTTGCAAGGAAGTGTCGCATTTACATTCATTTGGAGTGTAGACGAGGAATACATAACACTTCGCAAATCATATTATATCTTACCACGAAACATAGAAATGAGATGCGATATCGCGTTTTATGAAGCATTAGAACTTTATTGCTACGATACCTAGACATCTGCAGACGCTATTTCCTAGCAAGGAAGTGTCGCATTTACATTCATTTGAAGTGTAGACGAGGAATACATGACACTTCGCAAATCATATAATATCTTACCATGAAACATAGAAATGAGATGCGATATCGCGTTTTAAGAATCAAAAGATCTCTATTGCTACGATACGTAGACATCTGCGAACGCTATTTCCTTGCAAGGAAGTGTCGCATTTACATTCATTTGAAGTGTAGACGAGGAATACATAACACTTCGCAAATCATATTATATCTTACCATGAAACATAGAAATGAGATGCGATATCGCGTTTTAAGAAGCATTAGAACTCTATTGCTACGATATGTAGACATCTGCAAACGCTATTTCCTTGCAAGGAAGTGTCGCATTTACATTCATTTGGAGTGTAGACGAGGAATACATAACACTTCGCAAATCATATTATATCTTACCACGAAACATAGAAATGAGATGCGATATCGCGTTTTATGAAGCATTAGAACTTTATTGCTACGATACCTAGACATCTGCAGACGCTATTTCCTAGCAAGGAAGTGTCGCATTTACATTCATTTGAAGTGTAGACGAGGAATACATGACACTTCGCAAATCATATAATATCTTACCATGAAACATAGAAATGAGATGCGATATCGCGTTTTAAGAATCAAAAGATCTCTATTGCTACGATACGTAGACATCTGCAAACGCTATTTCCTTGCAAGGAAGTGTCGCATTTACATTCATTTGAAGTGTAGACGAGGAATACATAACACTTCGCAAATCATATTATATCTTACCATGAAACATAGAAATGAGATGCGATATCGCGTATTAAGAAGCATTGGAACTCTAATGCTACGATACGTAGACATCTGCAAACGCTATTTCCTTGCAAGGAAGTGTCGCACTTACATTCATTTGAATCATGGACGAGGAATGCATAACACTTCGCAATGAATATTATATCTTATCATGAAACATAGATATGAGATGCAATATCTCGTTTTAAGAAGCATTTGAACTCTATTGCTTCGATACGTAGACATCTGCAAACGCTATTTCCTTGCAAGAAAGTGTCGCATTTACATTCATTTGATGTGTAGACGAGGAATACATAACACTTCGCAAATCATATTATATCTTACCATGAAACATAGAAATGAGATGCGATATCGCGTTTTTAGGAGCATTAGAACTCTACTGCTACGATACGCAGACATCTGCAAACGCTATTTCCTAGCGAGGAAGTGTCACATTCACATTCATTTGAAGTGCAGACGAGGAATACATGACACTTCGCAAATCATATTATATCTTACCATGAAACATAGAAATGAGATGCGATATCGCGTTTTAAGAAGCATTATAACTCTATTGCTACGATACGTAGACATCTGCAAGCGCTATTTTCTTGCAAGGAAGTGTCGCATTTACATTCATTTGAATCGTAGACGGGGAATGCATAACAGTTCGCAATGAATATTATATCTTATCATGAAACATAGATATGAGATGCAATATCTCGTTTTAAGAAGCATTTGAACTCTATTGCTTCGATACGTAGACATCTGCAAACGCTATTTCCTAGCGAGGAAGTGTCGCATTCACATTCATTTGAAGTGTAGACGAGGAATACATAACACTTCGCAAATCATATTATATCTTACCATGAAACATAGAAATGAGATGCGATATCGCGTTTTTAGGAGCATTAGAACTCTACTGCTACGATACGCAGACATCTGCAAACGCTATTTCCTAGCGAGGAAGTGTCGCATTCACATTCATTTGAAGTGTAGACGAGGAATACATAACAGTTCGCAAATCATATTATATCCTACCATGAAACATAGAAATGAGATGCGATATCGCGTTTTAAGAAGCATTAGAACACTATTGCTACGATAGGTAGACATTTGCAAACGCTATTTCCTTGTAAGGAAGTGTCGTATTTACATTCATTTGAAGTGTAGAGGAGGAATACATAACACTTCGCAAATCATATTACATCTTACCATGAAACATAGAAATGAGATGCGATATCGCGTTTTAAGAAGCATTAGAACTCTATTGCTACGATACCTAGACATCTGCAGACGCTATTTCCTAGCAAGGAAGTGTCGCATTTACATTCAATTGAAGTGTAGACGAGGAATACATGACACTTCGCAAATCATATTATATCTTATCATGAAACATAGAAATGAGATGCGATAACGCGCTTTAAGAAGCACTAGAATTCTATTGCTACGATAGGTAGACATCTGCAAACGCTATTTCCTTGCAAGGAAGTCTCGCATTTACATTCATTTGATGTGCAGACGAAGAATACATAACACTTCGCAAATCATATTATATCTTACCATGAAACATTGAAATGAGATGCGATATCGCGTTTTAAGAAGCATTAGAACTCAACTGCTACGATACGTAGACATCTGAAAACGCTATTTCCTGGCGAGGAAGTGTCGCATCCACATTCATTTGAAGTGTAGACGAGGAATACATAACACTTCGCAATGAATATTACATCTTATCATGAAACATAGAAATGAGATGCGATATCGCGTTCTAAGAATCATAAGAACTCTATTGCAACGATACGTAGACATCTGCAAACGCTATTTCTTTGCAAAGAAGTGTCGCATTTACATTCATTTGAAGTGTAGACGAGGAATACATAACACTTCGCAAATCATATTATACCTTACCATGAAACATAGAAATGAGATGCGATATCGCCTTTTAAGAAGCATTAGAAATCGATTGCTACGATACGTAGACATCTGCAAACGCTATTTCCTTGCAAGAAAGTGTCGCATTTACATTCATTTGAAGTGTAGACGACGGATACATAACACTTCGCAAATCATATTATATCTTACCATGAAACATAGAAATGAGGTGCGACATCGCGTTCTAAGAAGTATTAGAACACTACTGCTACGATACGTAGACATCTGCAAACGCTATATCCTTGCAAGGAAGTGTCGCATTTACATTCATTTGATGTGTAGACGAGGAATACATAACACTTCGCAAATAATATTATATCTTACCATGAAACATAGAAATGAGATGCGATATCGCGTTTTAAGAAACATAAGAATTCTATTGCTACGATACGTAGACATCTGCAAACGCTATTTCCTTGCAAAGAAGTGTCGCATTTACATTCATTTGAAGTGTAGACGAGGAATGCATAACACTTCGCAAATCATATTATATCTTACCATGAAACATAGAAATGAGATGCGATATCGCGTTTTAAGAATCAAAAGAACTCTATTGCTGCGATACGTAGACATCTGCAAGCGCTATTTCCTTGCAAGGAAGTGTCGCATTTACATTCAGTTGATGTGTAGACGAGGAATACATAACACTTCGCAAATCATATTATATCTTACCATGAAACATAGAAATGAGATGCGATATCGCGTTTTAAGAAGCATTAGAACTCTAATGCTACGATATGTAGACATCTGCAAACGCTATTTCCTTGCAAGGAAGTGTCGCATTTACATTCATTTGAAGTGTAGACGAGGAATACATAACACTTCGCAAATCATATTATATCTTACCATGAAACATAGAAATGAGATGCGATATCGCGTTTTAAGAATCATAAGAACTCTATTGCTACGATACGTAGACATCTGCAAACGCTATTTCCTTGCAAGGAAGTGTCGCACTTACATTCATTTGAATCGTAGACGAGGAATGCATAACACTTCGCAATGAATATTATATCTTATCATGAAACATAGATATGAGATGCAATATCTCGTTTTAAGAAGCATTTGAACTCTATTGCTTCGATACGTAGACATCTGCAAACGCTATTTCCTTGCCAGAAAGTGTCGCATTTACATTCATTTGATGTGTAGACGAGGAATACATAACACTTCGCAAATCATATTATATCTTACCATGAAACATAGAAATGAGATGCGATATCGCGTTTTAAGAATCATAAGAACTCTATTGGAACGATACGTAGACATCTGCAAACGCTATTTCCTTGCAAAGAAGTGTCGCATTTACATTCATTCGAAGTGTAGACGAGGAATACATAACACTTCGCAAATCATATTATACCTTACCATGAAACATAGAAATGAAATGCGATAATGCCTTTTAAGAAGCATCAGAAATCCATTGCTACGATACGTAGACATCTGCAAACGCTATTTCCTTGCAAGGAAGTGTCGCATTTACATTCATTTGAAGTGTAGACGAGGAATACATGACACTTCGCAAATCATATTATATCTTACCATGAAACATAGAAATGAGATGCGATATCGCGTTTTAAGAATCATAAGAACTCTATTGCTACGATACGTAGACATCTGCAAACGATATTTCCTTGCAAGGAAGTGTCGCATTTACATTCATTTGGAGTGTAGACGAGGAATACATAACACTTCGCAAATCATATTATATCTTACCATGAAACATAGAAATGAGATGCGATATCGCGTTTTATGAAGCATTAGAACTTTATTGCTACGATACCTAGACATCTGCAGACGCTATTTCCTTGCAAGGAAGTGTCGCATTTACATTCATTTGAAGTGTAGACGAGGAATACATAACACTTCGCAAATCATATTATATCTTACCATGAAACATAGAAATGAGATGCGATATCGCGTATTAAGAAGCATTGGAACTCTATTGCCACGATACGTAGACATCTGCAAACGCTATTTCCTTGCAAGGAAGTGTCGCACTTACATTCATTTGAATCGTAGACGAGGAATGCATAACACTTCGCAATGAATATTATATCTTATCATGAAACATAGATATGAGATGCAATATCTCGTTTTAAGAAGCATTTGAACTCTATTGCTTCGATACGTAGACATGTGCAATCGCTACTACCTTGCAAGGAAGTGTCGCATTTACATTCATTTGAATCGTAGACGAGGAATGCATAACAGTTCGCAATGAATATTATATCTTATCATGAAACATAGATATGAGATGCAATATCTCGTTTTAAGAAGCATTTGAACTCTATTGCTTCGATACGTAGACATCTGCAAACGCTATTTCCTAGCGAGGAAGTGTCGCATTCACATTCATTTGAAGTGTAGACGAGGAATACATAACACTTCGCAAATCATATTGTATCTTACCATGAAACATAGAAATGAGATGCGATATCGCGTTTTAAGAATCATTAGAACTCTATCGCTACGATACGTAGACATCTGCAAACGCTATTTCCTTGCAAGGAAGTGTCGCATATACATTCATTTGAAGTCTGGACGAGGAATACATGACACTTCGCAAATCATATTATATCTTACCATGAAACATAGAAATGAGATGCGATATCGCGTTTTAAGAATCATAAGAACTCTATTGCAACGATACGTAGACATCTGCAAACGCTATTTCCTTGCAAGCAAGTGTCGCATTTACATTCATTTGATGTGTAGACGAGGAATACATAACACTTCGCAAATCATATTATATCTTACCATGAAACATAGAAATGAGATGCGATATCGCGTTTTAAGAAGCATTAGAACTCAACTGCGACGATACGTAGACATCTGCAAACGCTATTTCCTAGCGAGGAAGTGTCGCATTTGCATTCAATTGAAGTGTAGACGAGGAATACATAACACTCCGCAAATCATATTATATCTTACCATGAAACGTAGAAATGAGATGCGAAATCGCGTTTTAAGAATCATAAGAACTCTACTGCTACGATACGTAGACATCTGCAATCGCTATTTCCTTGCAAGGAAGTGTCGCATTTACATTCATTTGAAGTGTAGCCGAGGAATACATAACACTTCGCAAATCGTATTATATCTTACCATGAAACATAGAAATGAGATGCGATATCGCGTTTTAAGAAGCATTTGAACTCTATTGCTTCGATACGTAGACATCTGCAAACGCTATTTCCTAGCGAGGAAGTGTCGCATTCGCATTCATTTGAAGTGTAGACGAGGAATACATAACACTTCACAAATCATATTGTATCTTACCATGAAACATAGAAATGAGATGCGATATCGCGTTTTAAGAAGCATTAGAACTCTACTGCTACGATACGCAGACATCTGCAAACGCTATTTCCTAGCGAGGAAGTGTCACATTCACATTCATTTGAAGCGTAGACGAGGAATACATAACACTTCGCAAATCATATTATATCTTACCATGAAACATAGAAATGAGATGCGATATCGCGTTCTAAGAAGCATTTGAACTCTATTGCTACGATACATAGACATCTGCAAATGCTATTTCCTTGCAAGGAAGTGTCGCATTTACATTCATTTGAATCGTAGACGAGGAATGCATAACACTTCGCAATGAATATTATATCTTATCATGAAACATATATATGAGATGCAATTTCTCGTTTTAAGAAGCATTTGAACTCTATTGCTTCGATACGTAGACATCTGCAAACACTATTTCCTAGCGAGGAAGTGTCGCATTTACATTCATTTGATGTGTAGACGAGGAATACATAACACTTCGCAAATCATATTATATCTTACCATGAAACATAGAAATGAGATGCGATATCGCGTTTTAAGAAGCATTAGAACTCAACTTGCTACGATACGTAGACATCTGCAAACGCTATTTCCTAGCGAGGATGTGTCGCATTTGCATTCATTTGAATTGTAGACGAGGAGTACATAACACTCCGCAAATCATATTATATCTTACCATGAAACATAGGAATGAGATGCGATATCGCGTTTTAAGAATCATAAGAACTCTACTGCTACGATACGCAGACATCTGCAATCGCTATTTCCTTGCAAAGAAGTGTCGCATTTACATTCATTTGAAGTGTAGCCGAGGAATACATAACACTTCGCAAATCGTATTATATCTTACCATGAAACATAGAAATGAGATGCGATATCGCGTTTTAAGAAGCATTTGAACTCTATTGCTTCGATACGTAGACATCTGCAAACGCTATTTCCTAGCGAGGAAGTGTCGCATTCGCATTCATTTGAAGTGTAGACGAGGAATACATAACACTTCACAAATCATATTGTATCTTACCATGAAACATAGAAATGAGATGCGATATCGCGTTTTAAGAAGCATTAGAACTCTACTGCTACGATACGCAGACATCTGCAAACGCTATTTCCTAGCGAGGAAGTGTCACATTCACATTCATTTGAAGCGTAGACGAGGAATACATAACACTTCGCAAATCATATTATATCTTACCATGAAACATAGAAATGAGATGCGATATCGCGTTCTAAGAAGCATTTGAACTCTATTGCTACGATACGTAGACATCTGCAAATGCTATTTCCTTGCAAGGAAGTGTCGCATTTACATTCATTTGAATCGTAGACGAGGAATGCATAACACTTCGCAATGAATATTATATCTTATCGTGAAACATATATATGAGATGCAATTTCTCGTTTTAAGAAGCATTTGAACTCTATTGCTTCGATACGTAGACATCTGCAAACACTATTTCCTAGCGAGGAAGTGTCGCATTTACATTCATTTGATGTGTAGACGAGGAATACATAACACTTCGCAAATCATATTATATCTTACCATGAAACATAGAAATGAGATGCGATATCGCGTTTTAAGAAGCATTAGAACTCAACTTGCTACGATACGTAGACATCGGCAAACGCTATTTCCTAGCGAGGATGTGTCGCATTTGCATTCATTTGAATTGTAGACGAGGAGTACATAACACTCCGCAAATCATATTATATCTTACCATGAAACATAGGAATGAGATGCGATATCGCGTTTTAAGAATCATAAGAACTCTACTGCTACGATACGTAGACATCTGCAATCGCTATTTCCTAGCGAGGAAGTGTCGCATTCGTATTCATTTGAAGTGTAGACGAGGAATACATAACACTTCGCAAATCATATTGTATCTTACCATGAAACATAGAAATGAGATGCGATATCGCGTTTTAAGAAGCATTAGAACTCTACTGCTACGATACGCAGACATCTGCAAACGCTATTTCCTAGCGAGGAAGTGTCACATTCACATTCATTTGAAGCGTAGACGAGGAATACATAACACTTCGCAAATCATATTATATCTTACCATGAAACATAGAAATGAGATGCGATATCGCGTTTTAAGAAGCATTAGAACTCTATTGCTACGATACGTAGACATCTGCAAATGCTATTTCCTTGCAAGGAAGTGTCGCATTTACATTCATTTGAATCGTAGACGAGGAATGCATAACACTTCGCAATGAATATTATATCTTATCATGAAACATAGAAATGAGATGCGATATCGCGTTTTAAGAAGCATTAGAACTCAACTTGCTACGATACGTAGACATCTGCAAACGTTATTTCCTACCGAGGATGTGTCGCATTTGCATTCATTTGAATTGTAGACGAGGAATACATAACACTCCGCAAATCATATTATATCTTATAATGAAACATAGAAATGAGATGCGATATCGCGTTTTAAGAATCATAAGAACTCTACTGCTACGATACGTAGACATCTGCAATCGCTATTTCCTTGCAAAGAAGTGTCGCATTTACATTCATTTGAAGTGTAGCCGAGGAATACATAACACTTCGCAAATCGTATTATATCTTACCATGAAACATAGAAATGAGATGCGATATCGCGTTTTAAGAAGCATTAGAACTCTATTGCTTCGATACGTGGACATCTGCAAACGCTATTTCCTTGCAAGGAAGTGTCGCATTTACATTCATTTGAAGTGTAGACGATGAATACATAACACTCCGCAAATCATATTATATCTTACCATGAAACATAGAAATGTGATGCGATATCGCGTTTTAAGAATCATAAGAACTCTATTGCAACGATACGTAGACATCTGCAAACGCTATTTCCTTGCAAAGAAGTGTCGCATTTACATTCATTTGAAGTGTAGACGAGGAATACATAACACTTCGCAAATCATATTATATCTTACCATGAAACATAGAAATGAGATGCGATATCGCGTTTTAAGAAGCATTAGAACTCTACTGCTACGATACGCAGACATCTGCAAACGCTATTTCCTAGCGAGGAAGTCACATTCACATTCATTTGAAGTGTAGACGAGGAATACATAACACTTCGCAAATCATGTTTTATCTTACCATGAAACATAGAAATGAGATGCGATATCGCTTTTTAAGAATGATATGAACTCTATTGCTACGATACGTAGACATGTGCAATCGCTACTACCTTGCAAGGAAGTGTCGCATTTACTTTCATTTGAATCGTAGACGAGGAGTACATGACACTTCGCAATGAATATTATATCTTATCAGGAAACATAGATATGAGATGCAATATCTCGTTTTAAGAAGCATTTGAACTCTATTGCTTCGATACGTAGACATCTGGTAACGCTATTTCCATGCAAGGAAGTGTCGCATTTACATTCATTTGAAGTGTAGACGAGGAATACATGATACTTCGCAAATCATATTATATCTTACCATGAAACATAGGAATGAGATGTGATATCGCGTTTTAAGAAGCATTTGAACTCTATTGCTTCGATACGTAGACATCTGCAAACGCTATTTCCTTGCAAGGATGTGTCGCATTTACACTCATTTGATGTGTAGACGAGGAATACATGACACTTCGCAAATCATATTATATCTTATCATGAAACATAGAAATGAGATGCGATATCGCGCTTTAAGAAGCGTTAGAAAGCTATTGCTACGATACGTAGACATCTGCAAACGCTATTTCCTAGCGAGGAAGTATCGCATTCACATTCATTTGAAGTGTAGACGAGGAATACATAACACTTCGCAAATCATGTTATATCTTACCATGAAACATAGAAATGAGATGCGATATCGCGTTTTAAGAATCATATGAACTCTATTGCTACGATACGTAGACATCTGCAATCGCTATTTCCTAGCAAGGAAGTGTCGCATTTACATTCATTTGAAGTGTAGACGAGGAATACATGATACTTCGCAAATCATATTATATCTTACCATGAATCATAGAAATGAGATGCGATATCGCGTTTTGAGAAGCATTAGAACACTATTGCTACGATAGGTAGACATTTGCAAACGCTATTTCCTAGCAAAGAAGTGTCGCATTTACATTCATTTGAAGTGTAGACGAGGAATACATAACACTTCGCAAATCATATTATATCTTACCATGAAACATAGAAATGAGATGCAATATCGCCTTTTAAGAAGCATTAGAACTCTACTGCTACGATACGCAGACATCTGCAAACGCTATTTCCTTGCAAAGAAGTGTCGCATTTACATTCATTTGAAGTGTAGACGAGGAATACATAACACTTCGCATATCATATTATATCTTACCATGAAACATAGAAATGAGATCCGATATCGCGTTTTAAGAATCATAAGAAATCCATTGCTACGACACGTAGACGTCTGCAAACGCTATTTCCTTGCAAGAAAGTGTCGCATTTACATTCATTTGAAGTGTTGACGAGGAATACATAACACTTCCCAAATCATATTATACCTTACCATGAAACATAGAAATGAGATGCGATATCGCGTTTTAAGAAGCATTAGAACTCTACTGCTACGATACGCAGACATCTTCAAATGCTATTTCCTAGCGAGGAAGTGTCACATTCACATTCATTTGAAGTGTAGACGAGGAATACATAACACTTCGCAAATCATATTATATCTTACCATGAAACGTAAAAATGAGATGCAATATAGCGTTCTCAGAATCACAAGAACTCTATTGCTACGATACGTAGACATCTGCAAACGCTATTTCCTTGCAAGGAAGTGTCGCATTTACATTCATTTGAATCGTAGACGAGGAATGCATAACACTTCGCAATGAATATTATATCTTATCATGAAACATAGATACGAGATGCAATATCTCGTTTTAAGAAGCATTAGAACTCTATTGCTACGATACGTAGATATCTGCAAACGCTATTTCCTTGCAAGGAAGTGTCTCATTTACATTCATTTGATGTGTAGACGAAGAATACATAACACTTCGCAAATCATACTATATCTTACCACGAAACATAGAAATGAGATGCGATATCGCGTTTTAAGAATCATAAGAACTCTATTGCAACGATACGTAGACATCTGCAAACGATATTTCCTTGCAAAGAAGTGTCGCATTTACATTCATTTGAAGTGTAGACGAGGAATACATAACACTTCGCAAATCATATTATATCTTACCATGAAACATAGAAATGTGATGCGATATCGCGTTTTAAGATGCATTAGAACTCTACTGCTACGATACGCAGACATCTGCAAACGCTATTTCCTTGCAAAGAAGTGTCGCATTTACATTCATTTGAAGTGTAGACGAGGAATACATAACACTTCGCAAATCATATTATATCTTACCATGAAACATAGAAATGAGATCCGATATCGCGTTTTAAGAATCATAAGAAATCCATTGCTACGACACGTAGACATCTGCAAACGCTATTTCCTTGCAAGAAAGTGTCGCATTTACATTCATTTGAAGTATTGACGAGGAATACATAACACTTCCCAAATCATATTATACCTTACCATGAAACATAGAAATGAGATGCGATATCGCGTTTTAAGAAGCATTAGAACTCTACTGCTACGATACGCAGACATCTGCAAATGCTATTTCCTAGCGAGGAAGTGTCACATTCACATTCATTTGAAGTGTAGACGAGGAATACATAACACTTCGCAAATCATATTGTATCTTACCATGAAACATAGAAATGAGATGCGATATCGCTTTTTAAGAATGATATGAACTCTATTGCTACGATACGTAGACATGTGCAATCGCTACTACCTTGCAAGGAAGTGTCGCATTTACTTTCATTTGAATCGTAGACGAGGAATACATGACACTTCGCAATGAATATTATATCTTATCAGGAAACATAGATATGAGATGCAATATCTCGTTTTAAGAAGCATTTGAACTCTATTGCTTCGATACGTAGATATCTGCTAACGCTATTTCCATGCAAGGAAGTGTCGCATTTACATTCATTTGAAGTGTAGACGAGGAATACATGATACTTCGCAAATCATATTATATCTTACCATGAAACATAGGAATGAGATGTGATATCGCGTTTTAAGAAGCACTTGAACTCTATTGCTTCGATACGTAGATATCTGCTAACGCTATTTCCATGCAAGGAAGTGTCGCATTTACATTCATTTGAAGTGTAGACGAGGAATACATGATACTTCGCAAATCATATTATATCTTACCATGAAACATAGGAATGAGATGTGATATCGCGTTTTAAGAAGCACTTGAACTCTATTGCTTCGATACGTAGACATCTGCAAACGCTATTTCCTTGCAAGGAGGTGTCGCATTTACATTCATTTGATGTGTAGACGAGGAATACATGACACTTCGCAAATCATATTATATCTTATCATGAAACATAGAAATGAGATGCGATATCGCGCTTTAAGAAGCATTAGAAAGCTATTGCTACGATACGTAGACATCTGCAAACGCTATTTCCTAGCGAGGAAGTATCGCATTCACATTCATTTGAAGTGTAGACGAGGAATACATAACACTTCGCAAATCATGTTATATCTTACCATGAAACATAGAAATGAGATGCGATATCGCGTTTTAAGAATCATATGAACTCTATTGCTACGATACGTAGACATCTGCAATCGCTATTTCCTAGCAAGGAAGTGTCGCATTTACATTGATTTGAAGTGTAGACGAGGAATACATGATACTTCGCAAATCATATTATATCTTACCATGAATCATAGAAATGAGATGCGATATCGCGTTTTGAGAAGCATTAGAACACTATTGCTACGATAGGTAGACATTTGCAAACGCTATTTCCTAGCAAAGAAGTGTCGCATTTACATTCATTTGAAGTGTAGACGAGGAATACATAACACTTCGCAAATCATATTATATCTTACCATGAAACATAGAAATGAGATGCGATATCGCCTTTTAAGAAGCATCAGAACTCTACTGCTACGATACGCAGACATCTGCAAACGCTATTTCCTTGCAAAGAAGTGTCGCATTTACATTCATTTGAAGTGTAGACGAGGAATACATAACACTTCGCAAATCATATTATATCTTACCATGAAACGTAAGAATGAGATGCAATATAGCGTTCTAAGAATCACAAGAACTCTATTGCTACGATACGTAGACATCTGCAAACGCTTTTTCCTTGCAAGGAAGTGTCGCATTTACATTCATTTGAATCGTAGACGAGGAATGCATAACACTTCGCAATGAATATTATATCTTATCATGAAACATAGATACGAGATGCAATATCTCGTTTTAAGAAGCATTAGAACTCTATTGCTACGATACGTAGACATCTGCAAACGCTATTTCCTTGCAAGGAAGTGTCTCATTTACATTCATTTGATGTGTAGACGAAGAATACATAACACTTTGCAAACCATACTATATCTTACCACGAAACATAGAAATGAGATGCGATATCGCGTTTTAAGAATCATAAGAACTCTACTGCTACGATACGTAGACATCTGCAATCGCTATTTCCTTGCAAAGAAGTGTCGCATTTACATTCATTTGAAGTGTAGCCGAGGAATACATAACACTTCGCAAATCATATTATATCTTACCATGAAACATAGAAATGAGATGCGATATCGCGTTTTAAGAATCATTAGAACTCTACTGCTACGATACGCAGACATCTGCAAACGCTATTTCCTAGCGAGGAAGTGTCGCATTCACATTCATTTGAAGTGTAGACGAGGAATACATAACACTTCGCAAATCATATTATATCTTACCATGAAACATAGGAATGAGATGCGATATCGCGCTTTAAGAAGCATTAGAACTCTATTGCTACGATACGTAGACATCTGCAAACGCTGTTTCCTTGCAAGGAAGTGTCGCATTTACATTCATTTGAATCGTAGACGAGGAATGCATAACACTTCGCAATGAATATTATATCTTATCATGAAACATAGATATGAGATGCAATATCTCGTTTTAAGAAGCAATTGAACTCTATTGCTTCGATACGTAGACACCTGCAAACGCTATTTCCTTGCAAGGAAGTGTCGCATTTACATTCATTTGAAGTGTAGACGAGGAATACATAACAGTTCGCAAATCATATTATATCTTACCATGAAACATAGAAATGAGATGCCACATCGCGTTCTAAGAAGCATTAGAACACTACTGCTACGATAGGTAGACATTTGCAAACGCTATTTCCTTGCAAGGAAGTGTCGCATTTACATTCATTTGAAGTGTAGACGAGGAGTACATAACACTTCGCAAATCATATTATATCTTACCATGAAACATAGAAATGAGGTGCGATATCGCGTTTTAAGAACCATAAGAACACTATTGCTACGATACGTAGGCATCTGCAAACGCTACTTCCTTGCAAAGAAGTGTCGCATTTACATTCATTTGATGTGTAGACGAGGAATATATAACACTTCGCAAATCATATTATATCTTACCATGAAACATAGAAATGAGATGCGATATCGCGTTTTAAGAATCATAAGAACACTATTGCTACGATACGTAGACATCTGCAAACGCTATTTCCTTGCAAGGAAGTGTCGCATTTACATTCATTTGAAGTGTAGACGAGGAATACATAACACTCCGCAAACCATATTATATCTTACCATGAAACATAGAAATGAGATGCGATATCGCGTTTTAAGAATCATAAGAACTCTATTGCAACGATACGTAGACATCTGCAAACGCTATTTCCTTGCAAAGAAGTGTCGCATTTACATTCATTAGAAGTGTAGACGAGGAATACATAACACTCGGCAAATCATATTATATCTTACCATGAAACATAGAAATGAGATGCGATATCGCGTTTTAAGAATCATAAGAACTCTATTGCTACGATACGTAGACATCTGCAAACGCTATTTCCTTGCATAGAAGTGTCGCATTTACATTCATTTCAAGTGTAGACGAGGAATACATAACACTTCGCAAATCATATTCTATCTTACCATGAAACATAGAAATGAGATGCGATATCGCGTTTTAAGAAGCATGAGAACTCTATTGCTACGATACGTAGACATCTGCAAACGCTATTTCCTTGCAAGGAAGTGTCGCATTTTCATTCATTTGAATCGTAGACGAGGAATGCATAACACTTCGCAATGAATATTATATCTTATCATGAAACATAGATATAAGATGCAATATCTCGTTTTAAGAAGCATTTGAACTCTATTGCTACGATACGTAGACATCTGCAAACGCTATTTCCTTGCAAGGAAGTGTCGCATTTACATTCATTTGATGTGTAGACGAGGAATACATAACACTTCGCAAATCATATTATATCTTACCATGAAACATAGAAATGACAAGCGATATCGCGTTTTAAGAAGCATCAGAAATCAATTGCTACGATACGTAGACATCTGCAAACGCTATTTCCTTGCAAGAAAGTGTCGCATTTACATTCAATTGAAGTGTAGACGACGGATACATAACACTTCGCAAATCATATTATACCTTACCATGAAACATAGAAATGAGATGCGATATCGCGTTTTAAGAATCATAAGAACTCTATTGCTACGACACGTAGACGAGTAAAGTGTAGACGAGGAATACATAACACTTCGCAAATCGTATTACATCTTACCATGAAACATAGAAATGAGATGCGATATCGCGTTTTAAGAAGCAATAGAACTATATTGCTACGATCCGTAGACATCTGCAAACGCTATTTCCTTGCAAGGAAGCGTCGCATTTACATTCATTTGAATCGTAGACGAGGAATGCATAACACTTCGCAATGAATATTATATCTTATCATGAAACATAGATATGAGATGCAATATCTCGTTTTAAGAAGCATCTGAACTCTATTGCTTCGATAAGTAGACATCTGCAAACGCTATTTCCTTGCAAGGAAGTGTCGCATTTACATTCATTTGAAGTGTAGACGAGGAATACATAACACTTCGCAAATCATATTATATCTTACCATGAAACATAGAAATGAGATGCGATATCGCGTTTTAAGAATCATAAGAACTCTATTGCTACGATACGTAGACATCTGCAAACGCTACTTCCTTGCAAGGAAGTGTCGCATTTTCATTCATTTGAATCGTAGACGAGGAATGCATAACACTTCGCAATGAATATTATATCTTATCATGAAACATAGATATAAGATGCAATATCTCGTTTTAAGAAGCATTTGAACTCTATTGCTACGATACGTAGACATCTGCAAACGCTATTTCCTTGCAAGGAAGTGTCGCATTTACATTCATTTGATGTGTAGACGAGGAATACATAACACTTCGCAAATCATATTCTATCTTACCATGAAACATAGAAATGAGATGCGATATCGCGTTTTAAGAAGCATTAGAACTCTATTGCTACGATACGTAGAAATCTGCAAACGCTATTTCCTTGCAAGGAAGTGTAGCATTTTCATTCATTTGAATCGTAGACGAGGAATGCATAACACTTCGCAATGAATATTATATCTTATCATGAAACATAGATATAAGATGCAATATCTCGTTTTAAGAAGCATTTGAACTCTATTGCTTCGATACGTAGACATCTGCAAACGCTATTTCCTTGCAAGGAAGTGTCGCATTTACATTCATTTGAAGTGTAGACGAGGAATACATAACAGTTCGCAAATCATATTATATCTTACCATGAAACATAGAAATGAGATGCGATATCGCGTTTTAAGAAGCATTAGAACTCTACTGCTACGATACGCAGACATCTGCTAACGCTATTTCCTAGCGAGGAAGTGTCGCATTTACATTCATTTGAAGTGTAGACGAGGAATACACAACAGTTCGCGAATCATATAATATCTTACCATGACACGTAGAAATGAGATGCGATATCGCGTTTTAAGAATCATAAGAACTCTATTGCTACGATACGTATACATCTGCAAACGCTATTTCCTTGCAAGGAAGTGTCGCATTTACATTCATTTGAAGTGTAGACGACGGATACATAACACTTCGCATATCATATTATACCTTACCATGAAACATAGAAATGAGATGCGATATCGCGTTTTAAGAATCATAAGAACTCTATTGCTACGATACGTAGACATCTGCAAACGCTATTTCCTTGCAAGGAAGTGTCGCATTTACATTCATTTGATGTGTAGACGAGGAATACATAACACTTCGCAAATCATAATATATCTTACCATGAAACACAGAAATGAGATGCGATATCGCGTTTTAAGAAGCATTTGAACTCTATTGCTTCGATTCGTAGACATCTGCAAACGCTATTTCCTTGCAAGGAAGTGTCGCATTTTCATTCATTTGAATCGTAGACGAGGAATACACAACAGTTCGCAAATCATATAATATCTTACCATGAAACATAGAAATGAGATGCGATATCGCGTTTTAAGAAGCATTAGAACTCTATTGCTACGATACGTAGACATCTGCAAACGCTATTTCCTTGCAAGGAAGTGTCGCATTTTCATTCATTTGAATCGTAGACGAGGAATGCATAACACTTCGCAATGAATATTATATCTTATCATGAAACATAGATATGAGATGCAATATCTCGTTTTAAGAAGCACTTGAACTCTATTGCTTCGATACGTAGACATCTGGAAACGCTATTTCCTTGCAAGGAAGTGTCGCATTTACATTCATTTGAAGTGTAGACGAGGAATACATAACAGTTCGCAAATCATATTATATCTTACCATGAAACATGGAAATGAGATGCGATATCGCGTTTTAAGAATCATAAGAACTCTATTGCTTCGATACGTAGACATCTGCAAACGCTATTTCCTTGCAAGGAAGTGTCGCATTTACATTCATTTGAAGTGTAGACGAGGAGCACATAACACTCCGCAAATCATATTATATCTTACCATGAAACATAGAAATGAGATGCGATATCGCGTTTTAAGAATCATAAGATCTCTATTGCTACGACACGTAGACGAGTAAAGTGTAGACGAGGAATACATAACACTTCGCAAATCGTATTACATCTTACCATGAAACATAGAAATGAGATGCGATATCGCGTTTTAAGAAGCATTAGAACTCTGTTGCTACGATCCGTAGACATCTGCAAACGCTATTTCCTTGCAAGGAAGCGTCGCATTTACATTCATTTGAATCGTAGACGAGGAATGCATAACACTTCGCAATGAATATTATATCTTATCATGAAACATAGATATGAGATGCAATATCTCGTTTTAAGAAGCATTTGAACTCTATTGCTTCGATAAGTAGACATCTGCAAACGCTATTTCCTTGCAAGGAAGTGTCGCATTTACATTCATTTGAAGTCTAGACGAGGAATACATAACACTCCGCAAATCATATTATATCTTACCATGAAACATAGAAATGAGATGCGATATCACGTTTTACGAAGCATTGGAACTCTATTGCTACGATACCTAGATATCTACAGACGCTATCTCCTAGCAAGGAAGTGCCGCATTTACATTCATTTGAAGTGTAAACGAGGAATACATAACACTTCGCAAATCATATTATATCTTACCATGAAACATAGAAATGAAATCCGATATCGCATTTTAAGAAGCATTAGAACTCTATTGCTACGATACCTAGACATCTGCAGACGCTATTTGCTAGCAAGGAAGTGTCGCATTTACATTCATTTGAAGTGTAGACGAGGAATACATGTCACTTCGCAAATCATATTATATCTTACCATGATACATAGAAATATAGATGCGATCTCGCGTTTTAAGAATCATAAGAACTCTATTGCTACGATACGTAGACATCTGCAAACGCTATTTCCTTGCAAGGAAGTCTCGCATTTAAATTTATTTGATGTGTAGACGAGGAATACATAACACTTCGCAAATCATACTATATCTTACCATGAAACATAGAAATGAGATGCGACATCGCGTTTTAAGAAGCATTAGAACTCTATTGCTACGATACGTAGACATCTGCAAACGCTATTTCCTTGCAAGGAAGTGTCGCATTTACATTCATTTGAATCGTAGACGAGGAATGCATAACACTTCGCAAATCATATTATACCTTACCATGAAACATAGAAATGAGATGCGATATCGCGTTTTAAGAATCATAAGAACGCTATTGGTACGATACGTAGACATCTGCAAACGCTATTTCCTTGCAAGGAAGTCTCGCATTTACATTCATTTGATGTGTAGACGAAGAATACATAACACTTCGCAAATCATATTATATCTTACCATGAAACACAGAAATGAGATGCGATATCGCGTTTTAAGAAGCATTAGAACTCAACTGCTACGATACGTAGACATCTGAAAACGCTATTTCCTGGCGAGGAAGTGTCGCATCCACATTCATTTGAAGTGTAGACGAGGAATACTTAACACTTCGCAATGAATATTACATCTTATCATGAAACATAGAAATGAGATGCGATATCGCGTTTTAAGAATCATAAGAACTCTATTGCAACGATACGTAGACATCTGCAAACGCTATTTCTTTGCAAAGAAGTGTCGCATTTACATTCATTTGAAGTGTAGACGAGGAATACATAACACTTCGCAAATCATATTATACCTTACCATGAAACATAGAAATGAGATGCGATATCGCCTTTTAAGAAGCATTAGAAATCCATTGCTACGATACGTAGACATCTGCAAACGCTATTTCCTTGCAAGAAAGTGTCGCATTTACATTCATTTGAAGTGTAGACGACGGATACATAACACTTCGCAAATCATATTATATCTTACCATGAAACATAGAAATGAGGTGCGACATCGCGTTCTAAGAAGTATTAGAACACTACTGCTACGATGCGTAGACATCTGCAAACGCTATATCCTTGCAAGGAAGTGTCGCATTTACATTCATTTGATGTGTAGACGAGGAATACATAACACTTCGCAAATAATATTATATCTTACCATGAAACATAGAAATGAGATGCGATATCGCGTTTTAAGAAACATAAGAATTCTATTGCTACGATACGTAGACATCTGCAAACGCTATTTCCTTGCAAGGAAGTGTCGCATTTACATTCATTTGAAGTGTAGACGAGGAATACATAACACTTCGCAAATCATATTATATCTTACCATGAAACATAGAAATGAGATGCGATATCGCGTTATAAGAAGCATTAGAACATTATTGCTACGATACCTAGACATCTGCAAGCGCTATTTCCTTGCAAGGAAGTGTCGCATTTACATTCAGTTGATGTGTAGACGAGGAATACATAACACTTCGCAAATCATATTATATCTTACCATGAAACACAGAAATGAGATGCGATATCGCGTTTTAAGAATCAAAAGATCTCTATTGCTACGATACGTAGACATCTGCAAACGCTATTTCCTAGCAAGGAAGTGTCGCATTTACATTCATTTGAAGTGTAGACGAGGAATACATAACACTTCGCAAATCATATTATATCTTACCATGAAACATAGAAATGAGATGCGATATCGCGTATTAAGAAGCATTGGAACTCTATTGCTACGATACGTAGACATCTGCAAACGCTATTTCCTTGCAAGGAAGTGTCGCATTTACATTCATTTGAAGTGTAGACGAGGAATACATAACACTTCGCAAATCATATTATATCTTACCATGAAACATAGAAATGAGATGCGATATCGCGTTTTAAGAATCATAAGAATTCTATTGCAACGATGCGTAGACATCTGCAAATGCTATTTCCTTGCAAAGAAGTGTCGCATTTACATTCATTTGAATCGTAGACGAGGAATGCATAACACTTCGCAATGAATATTATATCTTGTCATGAAACAACGATATGAGATGCAATATCCTGTTTTAAGAAGCATTTGAACTCTTTTGCTTCGATACGTAGACATCTGCAAACGCTATTTCCTTGCTAGGAAGTGTCGCATTTACATTCATTTGAAGTGTAAACGAGGAATACATAACACTCCGCAAATCATATTATATCTTACCATGAAACATAGAAATGAGTTGCGACATCGCGTTCTAAGATGCATTAGATCACTACTGCTACGATAGGTAGACATTTGCAAACGCTATTTCCTTGCAAGGAAGTGTCGCATTTACATTCATTTGAAGTGTAGACGAGGAGCACATAACACTCAGCATATCATATTATATCTTACCATGAAACATAGAAATGAGATGCGATATCGCGTTTTAAGAATCATAAGATCTCTATTGCTACGACACGTAGACGAGTAAAGTGTAGACGAGGAATACATAACACTTCGCAAATCGTATTACATCTTACCATGAAACATAGAAATGAGATGCGATATCGCGTTTTAAGAAGCATTAGAACTCTGTTGCTACGATCCGTAGACATCTGCAAACGCTATTTCCTTGCAAGGAAGCGTCGCATTTACATTCATTTGAATCGTAGACGAGGAATGCATAACACTTCGCAATGAATATTATATCTTATCATGAAACATAGATATGAGATGCAATATCTCGTTTTAAGAAGCATTTGAACTCTATTGCTTCGATAAGTAGACATCTGCAAACGCTATTTCCTTGCAAGGAAGTGTCGCATTTACATTCATTTGAAGTGTAGACGAGGAATACATAACACTCCGCAAATCATATTATATCTTACCATGAAACATAGAAATGAGATGCGATATCACGTTTTACGAAGCATTGGAACTCTATTGCTACGATACCTAGATATCTACAGACGCTATCTCCTAGCAAGGAAGTGTCGCATTTACATTCATTTGAAGTGTAGACGAGGAATACATGTCACTTCGCAAATCATATTATATCCTACCATGATACATAGAAATATAGATGCGATCTCGCGTTTTAAGAATCATAAGAACTCTATTGCTACGATACGTAGACATCTGCAAACGCTATTTCCTTGCAAGGAAGTCTCGCATTTAAATTTATTTGATGTGTAGACGAGGAATACATAACACTTCGCAAATCATACTATATCTTACCATGAAACATAGAAATGACATGCGATATCGCGTTTTAAGAAGCATTAGAACTCTATTGCTACGATACGTAGACATCTGCAAACGCTATTTCCTTGCAAGGAAGTGCCGCATTTACATTCATTTGAATCGTAGACGAGGAATACATGACACTTCGCAAATCATATTATATCTTACCATGAAACGTAAAAATGAGATGCAATATAGCGTTCTAGGAATCATAAGAACACTATTGCTACGATACGTAGACATCTGCAAACGCTATTTCCTTGCAAGGAAGTGTCGCATTTACATTCATTTGAATCGTAGACGAGGAATGCATAACACTTCGCAAATCATATTCTATCTTACCATGAAACGTAAAAATGAGATGCAATATAGCGTTCTAAGAATCATAAGAACTCTATTGCTACGACACGTAGACGAGTAAAGTGTAGACGAGGAATACATAACACTTCGCAAATCGTATTACATCTTACCATGAAACATTGAAATGAGATGCGATATCGCGTTTTAAGAAGCATCAGAAGTCCATTGCTACGATACGTAGACATCTACAAACGCTATTTCCTTGCAAGGAAGTCTCGCATTTACATTCATTTGATGTGTAGACGAAGAATACATAACACTTCGCAAATCATATTATATCTTACCATGAAACATAGAAATGAGATGCGATATCGCGTTTTAAGAAGCATTAGAACTCAACTGCTACGATACGTAGACATCTGAAAACGCTATTTCCTGGCGAGGAAGTGTCGCATCCACATTCATTTGAAGTGTAGACGAGGAATACATAACACTTCGCAAATAATATTATACCTTACCATGAAACATAGAAATGAGATGCGATATCGCGTTTTAAGAATTATAAGAACTCTATTGCTACGATACGTAGACATCTGCAAACGCTATTTCCTGGCGAGGAAGTGTCGCATCCACATTCATTTGAAGTGTAGACGAGGAATACATAACACTTCGCAATGAATATTACATCTTATCATGAAACATAGATATGAGATGCAATATCTCGTTTTAAGAAGCATTTGAACTCTATTGCTTCGATACGTAGACATCTGCAAACGCTATTTCCTAGCGAGGAAGTGTCGCATTCACATTCATTTGAAGTGCAGACGAGGAATACATAACACTTCGCAAATCGTATTATATCTTACCATGAATCATAGAAATGAGATGCGATATCGCGTTTTAAGAAGCATTAGAACTCTATTGCTACGATCCGTAGACATCTGCAAACGCTATTTCCTTGCAAGGAAGTGTCGCATTTACATTCATTTGAATCGTAGACGAGGAATGCATAACACTTCGCAATGAATATTATATCTTATCATGAAACATAGATATGCGATGCAATATCTCGTTTTAAGAAGCATTTGAACTCTATTGCTTCGATACGTAGACATCTGCAAACGCTATTTCCTTGCAAGGAAGTGTCGCATTTACATTCATTTGATGTGTAGACGAGGAATACATAACACTTCGCAAATCATATTATATCTTACCATGAAAAATAGAAATGAGATACGACATCACATTTTAAGAAGCATTAGAACTCTATTGCTACGATACGTAGACATCTGCAAACGCTATTTCCTTGCAAGGAAGTGTCGCACTTACATTCATTTGAATCGTAGACGAGGAATGCATAACACTTCGCAATGAATATTATATCTTATCATGAAACATAGATATGAGATGCAATATCTCGTTTTAAGAAGCATTTGAACTCTATTGCTTCGATACGTAGACATCTGCAAACGCTATTTCCTTGCAAGAAAGTGTCGCATTTACATTCATTTGATGTGTAGACGAGGAATACATAATACTTCGCAAATCATATTATATTTTACCATGAAACATAGAAATGAGATGCGATATCGCGTTTTAAGAATCATAAGAACTCTATTGGAACGATACGTAGACATCTGCAAACGCTATTTCCTTGCAAAGAAGTGTCGCATTTACATTCATTCGAAGTGTAGACGAGGAATACATAACACTTCGCAAATCATATTATACCTTACCATGAAGCATAGAAATGAAATGCGATATCGCCTTTTAAGAAGCATCAGAAATCCATTGCTACGATACGTAGACATCTGCAAACGCTATTTCCTTGCAAGGAAGTGTCGCATTTACATTCATTTGAAGTGTAGACGAGGAATACATGACACTTCGCAAATCATATTATATCTTACCATGAAACATAGAAATGAGATGCGATATCGCGTTTTAAGAATCATAAGAACTCTATTGCTACGATACGTAGACATCTGCAAACGATATTTCCTTGCAAGGAAGTGTCGCATTTACATTCATTTGAATCGTAGACGAGGAATACATAACACTTCGCAAATCATATTATATCTTACCATGAAACATAGAAATGAGATGCGATATCGCGTTTTAAGAATCATAAGAGCTCTATTGCTGCGATACGTAGACATTTGCAAGCGCTATTTCCTTGCAAGGAAGTGTCTCATTTACATTCAGTTGATGTGTAGACGAGGAATACATAAGACTTCGCAAATCATATTATATCTTACCATGAAACATAGAAATGAGATGCGATATCGCGTTTTAAGAAGCATTAGAACTCTATTGCTACGATATGTAGACATCTGCAAACGCTATTTCCTTGCAAGGAAGTGTCGCATTTACATTCATTTGGAGTGTAGACGAGGAATACATAACACTTCGCAAATCATATTATATCTTACCATGAAACATAGAAATGAGATGCGATATCGCGTTTTATGAAGCATTAGAACTTTATTGCTACGATACCTAGACATCTGCAGACGCTATTTCCTAGCAAGGAAGTGTCGCATTTACATTCATTTGAAGTGTAGACGAGGAATACATGACACTTCGCAAATCATATAATATCTTACCATGAAACATAGAAATGAGATGCGATATCGCGTTTTAAGAATCAAAAGATCTCTATTGCTACGATACGTAGACATCTGCAAACGCTATTTCCTTGCAAGGAAGTGTCGCATTTACATTCATTTGAAGTGTAGACGAGGAATACATAACACTTCGCAAATCATATTATATCTTACCATGAAACATAGAAATGAGATGCGATATCGCGTTTTAAGAAGCATTAGAACTCAACTGCTACGATACGTAGACATCTGAAAACGCTATTTCCTGGCGAGGAAGTGTCGCATCCACATTCATTTGAAGTGTAGACGAGGAATACATAACACTTCGCAATGAGTATTACATCTTATCATGAAACATAGAAATGAGATGCGATATCGCGTTTTAAGAATCATAAGAACTCTATTGCAACGATACGTAGACATCTGCAAACGCTATTTCTTTGCAAAGAAGTGTCGCATTTACATTCATTTGAAGTGTAGACGAGGAATACATAACACTTCGCAAATCATATTATACCTTACCATGAAACATAGAAATGAGATGCGATATCGCCTTTTAAGAAGCATTAGAAATCGATTGCTACGATACGTAGACATCTGCAAACGCTATTTCCTTGCAAGAAAGTGTCGCATTTACATTCATTTGAAGTGTAGACGAGGAATACATAACACTTCGCAAATCATATTATATCTTACCATGAAACATAGAAATGAGATGCGATATCGCGTTTTAAGAAGCATTAGAACTCTATTGCTACGATATGTAGGCATCTGCAAACGCTATTTCCTTGCAAGGAAGTGTCGCATTTACATTCATTTGGAGTGTAGACGAGGAATACATAACACTTCGCAAATCATATTATATCTTACCATGAAACATAGAAATGAGATGCGATATCGCGTTTTATGAAGCATTAGAACTTTATTGCTACGATACCTAGACATCTGCAGACGCTATTTCCTAGCAAGGAAGTGTCGCATTTACATTCATTTGAAGTGTAGACGAGGAATACATGACACTTCGCAAATCATATAATATCTTACCATGAAACATAGAAATGAGATGCGATATCGCGTTTTTAGGAGCATTAGAACTCTACTGCTACGATACGCAGACATCTGCAAACGCTATTTCCTAGCGAGGAAGTGTCACATTCACATTCATTTGAAGTGCAGACGAGGAATACATGACACTTCGCAAATCATATTATATCTTACCATGAAACATAGAAATGAGATGCGATATCGCGTTTTAAGAAGCATTATAACTCTATTGCTACGATACGTAGACATCTGCAAGCGCTATTTTCTTGCAAGGAAGTGTCGCATTTACATTCATTTGAATCGTAGACGAGGAATGCATAACAGTTCGCAATGAATATTATATCTTATCATGAAACATAGATATGAGATGCAATATCTCGTTTTAAGAAGCATTTGAACTCTATTGCTTCGATACGTAGACATCTGCAAACGCTATTTCCTAGCGAGGAAGTGTCGCATTCACATTCATTTGAAGTGTAGACGAGGAATACATAACACTTCGCAATGAATATTACATCTTATCATGAAACATAGAAATGAGATGCGATATCGCGTTTTAAGAATCATAAGAACTCTATTGCAACGATACGTAGACATCTGCAAACGCTATTTCTTTGCAAAGAAGTGTCGCATTTACATTCATTTGAAGTGTAGACGAGGAATACATAACACTTCGCAAATCATATTATACCTTACCATGAAACATAGAAATGAGATGCGATATCGCCTTTTAAGAAGCACTAGAAATCGATTGCTACGATACGTAGACATCTGCAAACGCTATATCCTTGCAAGGAAGTGTCGCATTTACATTCATTTGATGTGTAGACGAGGAATACATAACACTTCGCAAATAATATTATATCTTACCATGAAACATAGAAATGAGATGCGATATCCCGTTTTAAGAAACATAAGAATTCTATTGCCACGATACGTAGACATCTGCAAACGCTATTTCCTTGCAAAGAAGTGTCGCATTTACATTCATTTGAAGTGTAGACGAGGAATGCATAACACTTCGCAAATCATATTATATCTTACCATGAAACATAGAAATGAGATGCGATATCGCGTTTTAAGAATCAAAAGAACTCTATTGCTGCGATACGTAGACATCTGAAAACGCTATTTCCTGGCGAGGAAGTGTCGCATCCACATTCATTTGAAGTGTAGACGAGGAATGCATAACACTTCGCAATGAATATTATATCTTATCATGAAACATAGATATGAGATGCAATATCTCGTTTTAAGAAGCATTTGAACTCTATTGCTTCGATACGTAGACATCTGCAAACGCTATTTCCTTGCAAGAAAGTGTCGCATTTACATTCATTTGATGTGTAGACGAGGAATACATAACACTTCGCAAATCATATTATATCTTACCATGAAACATAGAAATGAGATGCGATATCGCGTTTTTAGGAGCATTAGAACTCTACTGCTACGATACGCAGACATCTGCAAACGCTATTTCCTAGCGAGGAAGTGTCACATTCACATTCATTTGAAGTGCAGACGAGGAATACATGACACTTCGCAAATCATATTATATCTTACCATGAAACATAGAAATGAGATGCGATATCGCGTTTTAAGAAGCATTATAACTCTACTGCTACGATACGTAGACATCTGCAAACGCTATATCCTTGCAAGGAAGTGTCGCATTTACATTCATTTGATGTGTAGACGAGGAATACATAACACTTCGCAAATAATATTATATCTTACCATGAAACATAGAAATGAGATGCGATATCGCGTTTTAAGAAACATAAGAATTCTATTGCTACGATACGTAGACATCTGCAAACTCTATTTCCTTGCAAAGAAGTGTCGCATTTACATTCATTTGAAGTGTAGACGAGGAATGCATAACACTTCGCAAATCATATTATATCTTACCATGAAACATAGAAATGAGATGCGATATCGCGTTTTAAGAATCAAAAGAACTCTATTGCTGCGATACGTAGACATCTGCAAGCGCTATTTCCTTGCAAGGAAGTGTCGCATTTACATTCAGTTGATGTGTAGACGAGGAATACATAACACTTCGCAAATCATATTATATCTTACCATGAAACATAGAAATGAGATGCGATATCGCGTTTTAAGAAGCATTAGAACTCTAATGCTACGATATGTAGACATCTGCAAACGCTATTTCCTTGCAAGGAAGTGTCGCATTTACATTCATTTGAAGTGTAGACGAGGAATACATAACACTTCGCAAATCATATTATATCTTACCATGAAACATAGAAATGAGATGCGATATCGCGTTATAAGAAGCATTAGAACTTTATTGCTACGATACCTAGACATCTGCAGACGCTATTTCCTAGCAAGGAAGTGTCGCATTTACATTCATTTGAAGTGTAGACGAGGAATACATGACACTTCGCAAATCATATAATATCTTACCATGAAACATAGAAATGAGATGCGATATCGCGTTTTAAGAATCAAAAGATCTCTATTGCTACGATACGTAGACATCTGCAAACGCTATTTCCTTGCAAGGAAGTGTCGCATTTACATTCATTTGAAGTGTAGACGAGGAATACATAACACTTCGCAAATCATATTATATCTTACCATGAAACATAGAAATGAGATGCGATATCGCGTATTAAGAAGCATTGGAACTCTATTGCTACGATACGTAGACATCTGCAAACGATATTTCCTTGCAAGGAAGTGTCGCATTTACATTCATTTGAATCGTAGACGAGGAATGCATAACACTTCGCAATGAATATTATATCTTATCATGAAACATAGATATGAAATTGCAATATCTCGTTTTAAGAAGCATTTGAACTCTATTGCTTCGATACGTAGACATCTGCAAACGCCATTTCCTTGTAAGGAAGTGTCGCATTTACATTCATTTGATGTGTAGACGAGGAATACATAACACTTCGCAAATCATATTATATCTTACCATGAAACATAGAAATGAGATGCGATATCGCGTTTTATGAAGCATTAGAACTTTATTGCTACGATACCTAGACATCTGCAGACGCTATTTCCTAGCAAGGAAGTGTCGCATTTACATTCATTTGAAGTGTAGACGAGGAATACATGACACTTCGCAAATCATATAATATCTTACCATGAAACATAGAAATGAGATGCGATATCGCGTTTTAAGAATCAAAAGATCTCTATTGCTACGATACGTAGACATCTGCAAACGCTATTTCCTTGCAAGGAAGTGTCGCATTTACATTCATTTGAAGTGTAGACGAGGAATACATAACACTTCGCAAATCATATTATATCTTACCATGAAACATAGAAATGAGATGCGATATCGCGTATTAAGAAGCATTGGAACTCTATTGCCACGATACGTAGACATCTGCAAACGCTATTTCCTTGCAAGGAAGTGTCGCACTTACATTCATTTGAATCGTAGACGAGGAATGCATAACACTTCGCAATGAATATTATATCTTATCATGAAACATAGATATGAGATGCAATATCTCGTTTTAAGAAGCATTTGAACTCTATTGCTTCGATACGTAGACATCTGCAAACGCTATTTCCTTGCAAGGAAGTGTCGCATTTACATTCATTTGAAGTCTGGACGAGGAATACATGACACTTCGCAAATCATATTATATCTTACCATGAAACATAGAAATGAGATGCGATATCGCGGTTTAAGAAGCATCAGAAATCCATTGCTACGATACGTAGACATCTGCAAACGCTATTTCCTTGCAAGAAAGTATCGCATTTATATTCATTTGAAGTGTACACGAGGAATACATAACACTTCGCAAATCATATTATACCTTACAATGAAACATAGAAATGAGATGCGATATCGCGTTTTAAGAAGCATTAGAACTCTACTGCTACGATACGCAGATATCTGCAAACGCTATTTCCTAGCGAGGAAGTGTCACATTCACATTCGTTTGAAGTGTAGACGAGGAATACATAACACTTCGCAAATCATATTATATCTTACCATGAAACATAGAAATGAGATGCGATATCGCGTTTTAAGAAGCATTGGAACTCTATTGCTACGATACGTAGACATCTGCAAACGCTATTTCCTTGCAAGGAAGTGTCGCATTCACATTCGTTTGAATCGTAGACGAGGAATGCATAACACTTCGCAATGAATATTATATCTTATCATGAAACATAGATATGAGATGCAATATCTCGTTTTAAGAAGCATTTGAACTCTATTGCTTCGATACGTAGACATCTGCAAACGCTATTTCCTTGCAAGAAAGTGTCGCATTTACATTCATTTGATGTGTAGACGAGGAATACATAACAGTTCGCAAATCATATTATATCTTACCATGAAACATAGAAATGAGATGCGATATCGCGTTTTAAGAAACATTAGAACACTATTGCTACGATAGGTAGACATTTGCAAACGCTATTTCCTTGCAAGGAAGTGTCGCATTTACATTCATTTGAAGTGTAGAGGAGGAATACATAACACTTCGCAAATCATATTACATCTTACCATGAAACATAGAAATGAGATGCGATATCGCGTTTTAAGAAGCATCAGAACTCTATTGCTACGATACCTAGACATCTGCAGACGCTATTTCCTAGCAAGGAAGTGTCGCATTTACATTCATTTGAAGTGTAGACGAGGAATACATGACACTTCGCAAATCATATTATATCTTATCATGAAACATAGAAATGAGATGCGATAACGCGCTTTAAGAAGCACTAGAATTCTATTGCTACGATAGGTAGACATCTGCAAACGCTATTTCCTTGCAAGGAAGTGTCTCATTTACATTCATTTGAAGTGTAGAGGAGGAATTAATAACACTTCGCAAATCATATTACATCTTACCATGAAACAGAAATGAGATGCAATATCGCGTTTTAAGAAGCATTAGAACTCTATTGCTACGATACCTAGAAATCTGAAGACGCTATTTCCTAGCAAGGAAGTGTGGCATTTACATTCATTTGAAGTGTAGACGAGGAATGCATGACACTTCGCAAATCATATTATATCTTATCAAGATACATAGATATGAGGTGCAATATCTCGATTTAAGAATCATTTGAACTCTATTGCTTCGATACGCAGACATCTGCAAACGCTATTTCCTTGCAAGGAAGGGTCGCATTTACATTCATTTGAAGTGTAGGTGAGGAATACATAACACTTCGCAAATCATATTATATCTTACCGTGAAACATAGAAAGGAGATGCGATATCGCGTTTTAAGAATGATATGAGCTCTATTGCTACGGTACGTAGACATCTGCAATCGCTACAACCTTGCAAGGAAGTGTCGCATTTACTTTCATTTGAATCGTAGACGAGGAATACATGACACTTCGCAAATCATATTATATCCTACCATGAAACATAGAAATGAGATGCGATATCGCGTTTTAAGAAGCATTAGAACTCTATTGCTACGATACGTAGAAATCTACAAACGCTATTTCCTTGCTAGGAAGTGTCGCATTTACATTTATTTGAATCGTAGACGAGGAATGCATAACACTTCGCAAATCATATTATATCTTACCATGAAACATAGAAATGAGATGCGATAACGCGCTTTAAGAAGCACTAGAATTCTATTGCTACGATAGGTAGACATCTGCAAACGCTATTTCCTTGCAAGAAAGTGTCGCATTTACATTCATTTGAAATGTAGACGACGGATACATAACACTTCGCAAATCATATTATATCTTACCATGAAACATAGAAATGAGGTGCGACATCGCGTTCTAAGAAGTATTAGAACACTACTGCTACGATACGTAGACATCTGCAAACGCTATATCCTTGCAAGGAAGTGTCGCATTTACATTCATTTGATGTGTAGACGAGGAATACATAACACTTCGCAAATAATATTATATCTTACCATGAAACATAGAAATGAGATGCGATATCGCGTTTTAAGAAACATAAGAATTCTATTGCTACGATACGTAGACATCTGCAAACGCTATTTCCTTGCAAAGAAGTGTCGCATTTACATTCATTTGAAGTGTAGACGAGGAATGCATAACACTTCGCAAATCATATTATATCTTACCATGAAACATAGAAATGAGATGCGATATCGCGTTTTAAGAATCAAAAGAACTCTATTGCTGCGATACGTAGACATCTGCAAGCGCTATTTCCTTGCAAGGAAGTGTCGCATTTACATTCAGTTGATGTGTAGACGAGGAATACATAACACTTCGCAAATCATATTATATCTTACCATGAAACATAGAAATGAGATGCGATATCGCGTTTTAAGAAGCATTAGAACTCTAATGCTACGATATGTAGACATCTGCAAACGCTATTTCCTTGCAAGGAAGTGTCGCATTTACATTCATTTGAAGTGTAGACGAGGAATACATAACACTTCGCAAATCATATTATATCTTACCGTGAAACATAGAAATGAGATGCGATATCGCGTTATAAGAAGCATTAGAACTTTATTGCTACGATACCTAGACATCTGCAGACGCTATTTCCTAGCAAGGAAGTGTCGCATTTACATTCATTTGAAGTGCAGACGAGGAATACATGACACTTCGCAAATCATATAATATCTTACCATGAAACATAGAAATGAGATGCGATATCGCGTTTTAAGAATCAAAAGATCTCTATTGCTACGATACGTAGACATCTGCAAACGCTATTTCCTTGCAAGGAAGTGTCGCATTTACATTCATTTGAAGTGGAGACGAGGAATACATAACACTTCGCAAATCATATTATATCTTACCATGAAACATAGAAATGAGATGCGATATCGCGTATTAAGAAGCATTGGAACTCTATTGCTACGACACGTAGACATCTGCAAACGCTATTTCCTTGCAAGGAAGTGTCGCACTTACATTCATTTGAATCGTAGACGAGGAATGCATAACACTTCGCAATGAATATTATATCTTATCATGAAACATAGATATGAGATGCAATATCTCGTTTTAAGAAGCATTTGAACTCTATTGCTTCGATACGTAGACATCTGCAAACGCTATTTCCTTGCAAGGAAGTGTCGCATTTACATTCATTTGAAGTGTAGACGAGGAATACATAACACTTCGCAAATCATATTATATCTTACCATGAAACATAGAAATGAGATGCGATATCGCGTATTAAGAAGCATTGGAACTCTATTGCTACGATACGTAGACATCTGCAAACGCTATTTCCTTGCAAGGAAGTGTCGCACTTACATTCATTTGAATCGTAGACGAGGAATGCATAACACTTCGCAATGAATATTATATCTTATCATGAAACATAGATATGAGATGCAATATCTCGTTTTAAGAAGCATTTGAACTCTATTGCTTCGATACGTAGACATCTGCAAACGCTATTTCCTTGCAAGAAAGTGTCGCATTTACATTCATTTGATGTGTAGACGAGGAATACATAACACTTCGCAAATCATATTATATCTTACCATGAAACATAGAAATGAGATGCGATATCGCGTTTTAAGAATCATAAGAACTCTATTGGAACGATACGTAGACATCTGCAAACGCTATTTCCTTGCAAAGAAGTGTCGCATTTACATTCATTCGAAGTGTAGACGAGGAATACATAACACTTCGCAAATCATATTATACCTTACCATGAAACATAGAAATGAAACGCGATATCGCCTTTTAAGAAGCATCAGAAATCCATTGCTACGATACGTAGACATCTGCAAACGCTATTTCCTTGCAAGGAAGTGTCGCATTTACATTCATTTGAAGTGTAGACGAGGAATACATGACACTTCGCAAATCATATTATATCTTACCATGAAACATAGAAATGAGATGCGATATCGCGTTTTAAGAATCATAAGAACTCTATTGCTACGATACGTAGACATCTGCAAACGATATTTCCTTGCAAGGAAGTGTCGCATTTACATTCATTTGAATCGTAGACGAGGAATGCATAACACTTCGCAATGAATATTATATCTTATCATGAAACATAGATATGAAATTGCAATATCTCGTTTTAAGAAGCATTTGAACTCTATTGCTTCGATACGTAGACATCTGCAAACGCCATTTCCTTGCAAGGAAGTGTCGCATTTACATTCATTCGAAGTGTAGACGAGGAATACATAACACTTCGCAAATCATATTATATCTTACCATGAAACATAGAAATGAAACGCGATATCGCCTTTTAAGAAGCATCAGAAATCCATTGCTACGATACGTAGACATCTGCAAACGCTATTTCCTTGCAAGGAAGTGTCGCATTTACATTCATTTGAAGTGTAGACGAGGAATACATGACACTTCGCAAATCATATTATATCTTACCATGAAACATAGAAATGAGATGCGATATCGCGTATTAAGAAGCATTGGAACTCTATTGCCACGATACGTAGACATCTGCAAACGCTATTTCCTTGCAAGGAAGTGTCGCACTTACATTCATTTGAATCGTAGACGAGGAATGCATAACACTTCGCAATGAATATTATATCTTATCATGAAACATAGATATGAGATGCAATATCTCGTTTTAAGAAGCATTTGAACTCTATTGCTTCGATACGTAGACATCTGCAAACGCTATTTCCTTGCAAGGAAGTGTCGCATTTACATTTATTTGAAGTCTGGACGAGGAATACATGACACTTCGCAAATCATATTATATCTTACCATGAAACATAGAAATGAGATGCGATATCGCGGTTTAAGAAGCATCAGAAATCCATTGCTACGATACGTAGACATCTGCAAACGCTATTTCCTTGCAAGAAAGTATCGCATTTATATTCATTTGAAGTGTACACGAGGAATACATAACACTTCGCAAATCATATTATACCTTACCATGAAACATAGAAATGAGATGCGATATCGCGTTTTAAGAAGCATTAGAACTCTATTGCTACGATACGTAGACATCTGCAAACGCTATTTCCTTGGAAGGAAGTGTCGCATTCACATTCGTTTGAATCGTAGCCGAGGAATGCATAACACTTCGCAATGAATATTATTTCTTATCATGAAACATAGATATGAGATGCAATATCTCGTTTTAAGAAGCATTTGAACTCTATTGCTTCGATACGTAGACATCTGCAAACGCTATTTCCTTGCAAGAAAGTGTCGCATTTACATTCATTTGATGTGTAGACGAGGAATACATAACAGTTCGCAAATCATATTATATCTTACCATGAAACATAGAAATGAGATGCGATATCGCGTTTTAAGAAGCATTAGAACACTATTGCTACGATAGGTAGACATTTGCAAACGCTATTTCCTTGCAAGGAAGTGTCGCATTTACATTCATTTGAAGTGTAGACGAGGAATACATGACACTCCGCAAATCATATTATATCTTATCATGAAACATAGAAATGAGATGCGATAACGCGCTTTAAGAAGCACTAGAATTCTATTGCTACGATAGGTAGACATCTGCAAACGCTATTTCCTTGCAAGGAAGTGTCGCATTTACATTCATTTGAAGTGTAGACGAGGAATACATAACACTTCGCAAATCATATTATATCTTACCATGAAACATAGAAATGAGATGCGATATCGCGTTATAAGAAGCATTAGAACTTTATTGCTACGATACCTAGACATCTGCAGACGCTATTTCCTAGCAAGGAAGTGTCGCATTTACATTCATTTGAAGTGCAGACGAGGAATACATGACACTTCGCAAATCATATAATATCTTACCATGAAACATAGAAATGAGATGCGATATCGCGTTTTAAGAATCAAAAGATCTCTATTGCTACGATACGTAGACATCTGCAAACGCTATTTCCTTGCAAGGAAGTGTCGCATTTACATTCATTTGAAGTGGAGACGAGGAATACATAACACTTCGCAAATCATATTATATCTTACCATGAAACATAGAAATGAGATGCGATATCGCGTATTAAGAAGCATTGGAACTCTATTGCTACGATACGTAGACATCTGCAAACGCTATTTCCTTGCAAGGAAGTGTCGCACTTACATTCATTTGAATCGTAGACGAGGAATGCATAACACTTCGCAATGAATATTATATCTTATCATGAAACATAGATATGAGATGCAATATCTCGTTTTAAGAAGCATTTGAACTCTATTGGAACGATACGTAGACATCTGCAAACGCTATTTCCTTGCAAAGAAGTGTCGCATTTACATTCATTCGAAGTGTAGACGAGGAATACATAACACTTCGCAAATCATATTATACCTTACCATGAAACATAGAAATGAAATGCGATATCGCCTTTTAAGAAGCATCAGAAATCCATTGCTACGATACGTAGACATCTGCAAACGCTATTTCCTTGCAAGGAAGTGTCGCATTTACATTCATTTGAAGTGTAGACGAGGAATACATGACACTTCGCAAATCATATTATATCTTACCATGAAACATAGAAATGAGATGCGATGTCGCGTTTTAAGAATCATAAGAACTCTATTGCTACGATACGTAGACATCTGCAAACGATATTTCCTTGCAAGGAAGTGTCGCATTTACATTCATTTGAATCGTAGACGAGGAATGCATAACACTTCGCAATGAATATTATATCTTATCATGAAACATAGATATGAAATTGCAATATCTCGTTTTAAGAAGCATTTGAACTCTATTGCTTCGATACGTAGACATCTGCAAACGCCATTTCCTTGTAAGGAAGTGTCGCATTTACATTCATTTGATGTGTAGACGAGGAATACATAACACTTCGCAAATCATATTATATCTTACCATGAAACATAGAAATGAGATGCGATATCGCGTTTTAAGAATCAAAAGATCTCTATTGCTACGATACGTAGACATCTGCAAACGCTATTTCCTTGCAAGGAAGTGTCGCATTTACATTCATTTGAAGGGTAGACGAGGAATACATAACACTTCGCAAATCATATTATATCTTACCATGAAACATAGAAATGAGATGCGATATCGCGTATTAAGAAGCATTGGAACTCTATTGCCACGATACGTAGACATCTGCAAACGCTATTTCCTTGCAAGGAAGTGTCGCACTTACATTCATTTGAATCGTAGACGAGGAATGCATAACACTTCGCAATGAATATTATATCTTATCATGAAACATAGATATGAGATGCAATATCTCGTTTTAAGAAGCATTTGAACTCTATTGCTTCGATACGTAGACATCTGCAAACGCTATTTCCTTGCAAGGAAGTGTCGCATTTACATTTGTTTGAAGTCTGGACGAGGAATACATGACACTTCGCAAATCATATTATATCTTACCATGAAACATAGAAATGAGATGCGATATCGCGGTTTAAGAAGCATCAGAAATCCATTGCTACGATACGTAGACATCTGCAAACGCTATTTCCTTGCAAGAAAGTATCGCATTTATATTCATTTGAAGTGTACACGAGGAATACATAACACTTCGCAAATCATATTATACCTTACCATGAAACATAGAAATGAGATGCGATATCGCGTTTTAAGAAGCATTAGAACTCTACTGCTACGATACGCAGATATCTGCAAACGCTATTTCCTAGCGAGGAAGTGTCACATTCACATTCGTTTGAAGTGTAGACGAGGAATACATAACACTTCGCAAATCATATTATATCTTACCATGAAACATAGAAATGAGATGCGATATCGCGTTTTAAGAAGCATTGGAACTCTATTGCTACGATACGTAGACATCTGCAAACGCTATTTCCTTGGAAGGAAGTGTCGCATTCACATTCGTTTGAATCGTAGACGAGGAATGCATAACACTTCGCAATGAATATTATTTCTTATCATGAAACATAGATATGAGATGCAATATCTCGTTTTAAGAAGCATTTGAACTCTATTGCTTCGATACGTAGACATCTGCAAACGCTATTTCCTTGCAAGAAAGTGTCGCATTTACATTCATTTGATGTGTAGACGAGGAATACATAACAGTTCGCAAATCATATTATATCTTACCATGAAACATAGAAATGAGATGCGATATCGCGTTTTAAGAAGCATTAGAACACTATTGCTACGATAGGTAGACATTTGCAAACGCTATTTCCTTGCAAGGAAGTGTCGCATTTACATTCATTTGAAGTGTAGACGAGGAATACATGGACACTCCGCAAATCATATTTATCTTATCATGAAACATAGAAATGAGATGCGATAACGCGCTTTAAGAAGCACTAGAATTCTATTGCTACGATAGGTAGACATCTGCAAACGCTATTTCCTTGCAAGGAAGTGTCTCATTTACATTCATTTGAAGTGTAGAGGAGGAATTAATAACACTTCGCAAATCATATTACATCTTACCATGAAACAGAAATGAGATGCAATATCGCGTTTTAAGAAGCATTAGAACTCTATTGCTACGATACCTAGAAATCTGAAGACGCTATTTCCTAGCAAGGAAGTGTGGCATTTACATTCATTTGAAGTGTAGACGAGGAATGCATGACACTTCGCAAATCATATTATATCTTATCATGATACATAGATATGAGGTGCAATATCTCGTTTTAAGAATCATTTGAACTCTATTGCTTCGATACGCAGACATCTGCAAACGCTATTTCCTTGCAAGGAAGGGTCGCATTTACATTCATTTGAAGTGTAGGTGAGGAATACATAACACTTCGCAAATCATATTATATCTTACCGTGAAACATAGAAATGAGATGCGATATCGCGTTTTAAGAATGATATGAGCTCTATTGCTACGGTACGTAGACATCTGCAATCGCTACAACCTTGCAAGGAAGTGTCGCATTTACTTTCATTTGAATCGTAGACGAGGAATACATGACACTTCGCAAATCATATTATATCCTACCATGAAACATAGAAATGAGATGCGATATCGCGTTTTAAGAAGCATTAGAACTCTAATTGCTACGATACGTAGAAATCTGCAAACGCTATTTCCTTGCTAGGAAGTGTCGCATTTACATTTATTTGAATCGTAGACGAGGAATGCATAACACTTCGCAATGAATATTTATATCTTATCATGAAACATAGATATGAGATGCAATACCTCGTTTAAGAAGCATTTGAACTCTATTGCTTCGATACGTAGACATCTGCAAACGCTATTTCCTTGCAAGGAAGTGTCACATTTACATTCATTTGAAGTGTAGACGAGGAATACATGACACTTCGCAAATCATATTATATCTTACCGTGAAACATAGAAATGAGATGCGATATCGCGTTTTAAGAATGATATGAGCTCTATTGCTACGGTACGTAGACATCTGCAATCGCTACAACCTTGCAAGGAAGTGTCGCATTTACTTTCATTTGAATCGTAGACGAGGAATACATGACACTTCGCAAATCATATTATATCCTACCATGAAACATAGAAATGAGATGCGATATCGCGTTTTAAGAAGCATTAGAACTCTATTGCTACGATACGTAGAAATCTGCAAACGCTATTTCCTTGCTAGGAAGTGTCGCATTTACATTTATTTGAATCGTAGACGAGGAATGCATAACACTTCGCAATGAATATTATATCTTATCATGAAACATAGATATGAGATGCAATACCTCGTTTAAGAAGCATTTGAACTCTATTGCTTCGATACGTAGACATCTGCAAACGCTATTTCCTTGCAAGGAAGGGTCGCATTTACATTCATTTGAAGTGTAGACGAGGAATGCATAACACTTCGCAAATCATATTATATCTTACCATGAAACATAGAAATGAGATGCGATATCGCGTTTTAAGAATCAAAAGAACTCTATTGCTGCGATACGTAGACATCTGCAAGCGCTATTTCCTTGCAAGGAAGTGTCGCATTTACATTCAGTTGAAGTGTAGACGACGGATACATAACACTTCGCAAATCATATTATATCTTACCATGAAACATAGAAATGAGATGCGATATCGCGTTTTAAGAAGCATTAGAACTCTAATGCTACGATATGTAGACATCTGCAAACGCTATTTCCTTGCAAGGAAGTGTCGCATTTACATTCATTTGAAGTGTAGACGAGGAATACATAACACTTCGCAAATCATATTATATCTTACCGTGAAACATAGAAATGAGATGCGATATCGCGTTATAAGAAGCATTAGAACTTTATTGCTACGATACCTAGACATCTGCAGACGCTATTTCCTAGCAAGGAAGTGTCGCATTTACATTCATTTGAAGTGCAGACGAGGAATACATGACACTTCGCAAATCATATAATATCTTACCATGAAACATAGAAATGAGATGCGATATCGCGTTTTAAGAATCAAAAGATCTCTATTGCTACGATACGTAGACATCTGCAAACGCTATTTCTTGCAAGGAAGTGTCGCATTTACATTCATTTGAAGTGGAGACGAGGAATACATAACACTTCGCAAATCATATTATATCTTACCATGAAACATAGAAATGAGATGCGATATCGCGTATTAAGAAGCATTGGAACTCTATTGCTACGATACGTAGACATCTGCAAACGCTATTTCCTTGCAAGGAAGTGTCGCACTTACATTCATTTGAATCGTAGACGAGGAATGCATAACACTTCGCAATGAATATTATATCTTATCATGAAACATAGATATGAGATGCAATATCTCGTTTTAAGAAGCATTTGAACTCTATTGCTTCGATACGTAGACATCTGCAAACGCTATTTCCTTGCAAGAAGTGTCGCATTTACATTCATTTGAAGTGTAGACGAGGAATACATAACACTTCGCAAATCATATTATATCTTTACCATGAACATAGAAATGAGATGCGATATCGCGTATTAAGAAGCATTGGAACTCTATTGCTACGATACGTAGACATCTGCAAACGCTATTTCCTTGCAAGGAAGTGTCGCACTTACATTCATTTGAATCGTAGACGAGGAATGCATAACACTTCGCAATGAATATTATATCTTCAATGAAACATAGATATGAGATGCAATATCTCGTTTTAAGAAGCATTTGAACTCTATTGCTTCGATACGTAGACATCTGCAAACGCTATTTCCTTGCAAGAAAGTGTCGCATTTACATTCATTTGATGTGTAGACGAGGAATACATAACACTTCGCAAATCATATTATATCTTACCATGAAACATAGAAATGAGATGCGATATCGCGTTTTAAGAATCATAAGAACTCTATTGGAACGATACGTAGACATCTGCAAACGCTATTTCCTTGCAAAGAAGTGTCGCATTTACATTCATTCGAAGTGTAGACGAGGAATACATAAACACTTCGCAATCATATTATACCTTACCATGAAACATAGAAATGAAATGCGATATCGCCTTTTAAGAAGCATCAGAAATCCATTGCTACGATACGTAGACATCTGCAAACGCTATTTCCTTGCAAGGAAGTGTCGCATTTACATTCATTTGAAGTGTAGACGAGGAATACATGACACTTCGCAAATCATATTATATCTTACCATGAAACATAGAAATGAGATGCGATATCGCGTTTTAAGAATCATAAGAACTCTATTGCTACGATACGTAGACATCTGCAAACGATATTTCCTTGCAAGGAAGTGTCGCATTTACATTCATTTGAATCGTAGACGAGCAATGCATAACAATTCGCAATGAATATTATATCTTATCATGAAACATAGATATGAAATTGCAATATCTCGTTTTAAGAAGCATTTGAACTCTATTGCTTCGATACGTAGACATCTGCAAACGCCATTTCCTTGTAAGGAAGTGTCGCATTTACATTCATTTGATGTGTAGACGAGGAATACATAACACTTCGCAAATCATATTATATCTTACCATGAAACATAGAAATGAGATGCGATATCGCGTTTTAAGAATCAAAAGATCTCTATTGCTACGATACGTAGACATCTGCAAACGCTATTTCCTTGCAAGGAAGTGTCGCATTTACATTCATTTGAAGGGTAGACGAGGAATACATAACACTTCGCAAATCATATTATATCTTACCATGAAACATAGAAATGAGATGCGATATCGCGTATTAAGAAGCATTGGAACTCTATTGCCACGTTACGTAGACATCTGCAAACGCTATTTCCTTGCAAGGAAGTGTCGCACTTACATTCATTTGAATCGTAGACGAGGAATGCATAACACTTCGCAATGAATATTATATCTTATCATGAAACATAGATATGAGATGCAATATCTCGTTTTAAGAAGCATTTGAACTCTATTGCTTCGATACGTAGACATCTGCAAACGCTATTTCCTTGCAAGGAAGTGTCGCATTTACATTTATTTGAAGTCTGGACGAGGAATACATGACACTTCGCAAATCATATTATATCTTACCATGAAACATAGAAATGAGATGCGATATCGCGGTTTAAGAAGCATCAGAAATCCATTGCTACGATACGTAGACATCTGCAAACGCTATTTCCTTGCAAGAAAGTATCGCATTTATATTCATTTGAAGTGTACACGAGGAATACATAACACTTCGCAAATCATATTATACCTTACCATGAAACATAGAAATGAGATGCGATATCGCGTTTTAAGAAGCATTAGAACTCTACTGCTACGATACGCAGATATCTGCAAACGCTATTTCCTAGCGAGGAAGTGTCACATTCACATTCGTTTGAAGTGTAGACGAGGAACACATAACACTTCGCAAATCATATTATATCTTACCATGAAACATAGAAATGAGATGCGATATCGCGTTTTAAGAAGCATTGGAACTCTATTGCTACGATACGTAGACATCTGCAAACGCTATTTCCTTGGAAGGAAGTGTCGCATTCACATTCGTTTGAATCGTAGACGAGGAATGCATAACACTTCGCAATGAATATTATTTCTTATCATGAAACATAGATATGAGATGCAATATCTCGTTTTAAGAAGCATTTGAACTCTATTGCTTCGATACGTAGACATCTGCAAACGCTATTTCCTTGCAAGAAAGTGTCGCATTTACATTCATTTGATGTGTAGACGAGGAATACATAACAGTTCGCAAATCATATTATATCTTACCATGAAACATAGAAATGAGATGCGATATCGCGTTTTAAGAAGCATTAGAACACTATTGCTACGATAGGTAGACATTTGCAAACGCTATTTCCTTGCAAGGAAGTGTCGCATTTACATTCATTTGAAGTGTAGACGAGGAATACATGACACTCCGCAAATCATATTATATCTTATCATGAAACATAGAAATGAGATGCGATAACGCGCTTTAAGAAGCACTAGAATTCTATTGCTACGATAGGTAGACATCTGCAAACGCTATTTCCTTGCAAGGAAGTGTCGCATTTACATTCATTTGAAGTGTAGACGAGGAATACATAACACTTCGCAAATCATATTATATCTTACCATGAAACATAGAAATGAGATGCGATATCGCGTTATAAGAAGCATTAGAACTTTATTGCTACGATACCTAGACATCTGCAGACGCTATTTCCTAGCAAGGAAGTGTCGCATTTACATTCATTTGAAGTGCAGAAGAGGAATACATGACACTTCGCAAATCATATAATATCTTACCATGAAACATAGAAATGAGATGCGATATCGCGTTTTAAGAATCAAAAGATCTCTATTGCTACGATACGTAGACATCTGCAAACGCTATTTCCTTGCAAGGAAGTGTCGCATTTACATTCATTTGAAGTGGAGACGAGGAATACATAACACTTCGCAAATCATATTATATCTTACCATGAAACATAGAAATGAGATGCGATATCGCGTATTAAGAAGCATTGGAACTCTATTGCTACGATACGTAGACATCTGCAAACGCTATTTCCTTGCAAGGAAGTGTCGCACTTACATTCATTTGAATCGTAGACGAGGAATGCATAACACTTCGCAATGAATATTATATCTTATCATGAAACATAGATATGAGATGCAATATCTCGTTTTAAGAAGCATTTGAACTCTATTGCTTCGATACGTAGACATCTGCAAACGCTATTTCCTTGCAAGGAAGTGTCGCATTTACATTCATTTGAAGTGTAGACGAGGAATACATAACACTTCGCAAATCATATTATATCTTACCATGAAACATAGAAATGAGATGCGATATCGCGTATTAAGAAGCATTGGAACTCTATTGCTACGATACGTAGACATCTGCAAACGCTATTTCCTTGCAAGGAAGTGTCGCACTTACATTCATTTGAATCGTAGACGAGGAATGCATAACACTTCGCAATGAATATTATATCTTATCATGAAACATAGATATGAGATGCAATATCTCGTTTTAAGAAGCATTTGAACTCTATTGCTTCGATACGTAGACATCTGCAAACGCTATTTCCTTGCAAGAAAGTGTCGCATTTACATTCATTTGATGTGTAGACGAGGAATACATAACACTTCGCAAATCATATTATATCTTACCATGAAACATAGAAATGAGATGCGATATCGCGTTTTAAGAATCATAAGAACTCTATTGGAACGATACGTAGACATCTGCAAACGCTATTTCCTTGCAAAGAAGTGTCGCATTTACATTCATTCGAAGTGTAGACGAGGAATACATAACACTTCGCAAATCATATTATACCTTACCATGAAACATAGAAATGAAATGCGATATCGCCTTTTAAGAAGCATCAGAAATCCATTGCTACGATACGTAGACATCTGCAAACGCTATTTCCTTGCAAGGAAGTGTCGCATTTACATTCATTTGAAGTGTAGACGAGGAATACATGACACTTCGCAAATCATATTATATCTTACCATGAAACATAGAAATGAGATGCGATGTCGCGTTTTAAGAATCATAAGAACTCTATTGCTACGATACGTAGACATCTGCAAACGATATTTCCTTGCAAGGAAGTGTCGCATTTACATTCATTTGAATCGTAGACGAGGAATGCATAACACTTCGCAATGAATATTATATCTTATCATGAAACATAGATATGAAATTGCAATATCTCGTTTTAAGAAGCATTTGAACTCTATTGCTTCGATACGTAGACATCTGCAAACGCCATTTCCTTGTAAGGAAGTGTCGCATTTACATTCATTTGATGTGTAGACGAGGAATACATAACACTTCGCAAATCATATTATATCTTACCATGAAACATAGAAATGAGATGCGATATCGCGTTTTAAGAATCAAAAGATCTCTATTGCTACGATACGTAGACATCTGCAAACGCTATTTCCTTGCAAGGAAGTGTCGCATTTACATTCATTTGAAGGGTAGACGAGGAATACATAACACTTCGCAAATCATATTATATCTTACCATGAAACATAGAAATGAGATGCGATATCGCGTATTAAGAAGCATTGGAACTCTATTGCCACGATACGTAGACATCTGCAAACGCTATTTCCTTGCAAGGAAGTGTCGCACTTACATTCATTTGAATCGTAGACGAGGAATGCATAACACTTCGCAATGAATATTATATCTTATCATGAAACATAGATATGAGATGCAATATCTCGTTTTAAGAAGCATTTGAACTCTATTGCTTCGATACGTAGACATCTGCAAACGCTATTTCCTTGCAAGGAAGTGTCGCATTTACATTTATTTGAAGTCTGGACGAGGAATACATGACACTTCGCAAATCATATTATATCTTACCATGAAACATAGAAATGAGATGCGATATCGCGGTTTAAGAAGCATCAGAAATCCATTGCTACGATACGTAGACATCTGCAAACGCTATTTCCTTGCAAGAAAGTATCGCATTTATATTCATTTGAAGTGTACACGAGGAATACATAACACTTCGCAAATCATATTATACCTTACCATGAAACATAGAAATGAGATGCGATATCGCGTTTTAAGAAGCATTAGAACTCTATTGCTACGATACGTAGAAATCTGCAAACGCTATTTCCTTGCTAGGAAGTGTCGCATTTACATTTATTTGAATCGTAGACGAGGAATGCATAACACTTCGCAATGAATATTATATCTTATCATGAAACATAGATATGAGATGCAATACCTCGTTTTAAGAAGCTTTTGAACTCTATTGCTTCGATACGTAGACATCTGCAAACGCTATTTCCTTGCAAGGAAGTGTCACATTTACATTCATTTGAAGTGTAGACGAGGAATACATGACACTTCGCAAATCATATTATATCTTACCGTGAAACATAGAAATGAGATGCGATATCGCGTTTTAAGAATGATATGAGCTCTATTGCTACGGTACGTAGACATCTGCAATCGCTACAACCTTGCAAGGAAGTGTCGCATTTACTTTCATTTGAATCGTAGACGAGGAATACATGACACTTCGCAAATCATATTATATCCTACCATGAAACATAGAAATGAGATGCGATATCGCGTTTTAAGAAGCATTGGAACTCTATTGCTACGATACGTAGAAATCTGCAAACGCTATTTCCTTGCTAGGAAGTGTCGCATTTACATTTATTTGAATCGTAGACGAGGAATGCATAACACTTCGCAATGAATATTATATCTTATCATGAAACATAGATATGAGATGCAATACCTCGTTTTAAGAAGCATTTGAACTCTATTGCTTCGATACGTAGACATCTGCAAACGCTATTTCCTTGCAAGGAAGGGTCGCATTTACATTCATTTGAAGTGTAGACGAGGAATGCATAACACTTCGCAAATCATATTATATCTTACCATGAAACATAGAAATGAGATGCGATATCGCGTTTTAAGAATCAAAAGAACTCTATTGCTGCGATACGTAGACATCTGCAAGCGCTATTTCCTTGCAAGGAAGTGTCGCATTTACATTCAGTTGAAGTGTAGACGACGGATACATAACACTTCGCAAATCATATTATATCTTACCATGAAACATAGAAATGAGATGCGATATCGCGTTTTAAGAAGCATTAGAACTCTAATGCTACGATATGTAGACATCTGCAAACGCTATTTCCTTGCAAGGAAGTGTCGCATTTACATTCATTTGAAGTGTAGACGAGGAATACATAACACTTCGCAAATCATATTATATCTTACCGTGAAACATAGAAATGAGATGCGATATCGCGTTATAAGAAGCATTAGAACTTTATTGCTACGATACCTAGACATCTGCAGACGCTATTTCCTAGCAAGGAAGTGTCGCATTTACATTCATTTGAAGTGCAGACGAGGAATACATGACACTTCGCAAATCATATAATATCTTACCATGAAACATAGAAATGAGATGCGATATCGCGTTTTAAGAATCAAAAGATCTCTATTGCTACGATACGTAGACATCTGCAAACGCTATTTCCTTGCAAGGAAGTGTCGCATTTACATTCATTTGAAGTGGAGACGAGGAATACATAACACTTCGCAAATCATATTATATCTTACCATGAAACATAGAAATGAGATGCGATATCGCGTATTAAGAAGCATTGGAACTCTATTGCTACGATACGTAGACATCTGCAAACGCTATTTCCTTGCAAGGAAGTGTCGCACTTACATTCATTTGAATCGTAGACGAGGAATGCATAACACTTCGCAATGAATATTATATCTTATCATGAAACATAGATATGAGATGCAATATCTCGTTTTAAGAAGCATTTGAACTCTATTGCTTCGATACGTAGACATCTGCAAACGCTATTTCCTTGCAAGGAAGTGTCGCATTTACATTCATTTGAAGTGTAGACGAGGAATACATAACACTTCGCAAATCATATTATATCTTACCATGAAACATAGAAATGAGATGCGATATCGCGTATTAAGAAGCATTGGAACTCTATTGCTACGATACGTAGACATCTGCAAACGCTATTTCCTTGCAAGGAAGTGTCGCACTTACATTCATTTGAATCGTAGACGAGGAATGCATAACACTTCGCAATGAATATTATATCTTATCATGAAACATAGATATGAGATGCAATATCTCGTTTTAAGAAGCATTTGAACTCTATTGCTTCGATACGTAGACATCTGCAAACGCTATTTCCTTGCAAGAAAGTGTCGCATTTACATTCATTTGATGTGTAGACGAGGAATACATAACACTTCGCAAATCATATTATATCTTACCATGAAACATAGAAATGAGATGCGATATCGCGTTTTAAGAATCATAAGAACTCTATTGGAACGATACGTAGACATCTGCAAACGCTATTTCCTTGCAAAGAAGTGTCGCATTTACATTCATTCGAAGTGTAGACGAGGAATACATAACACTTCGCAAATCATATTATACCTTACCATGAAACATAGAAATGAAATGCGATATCGCCTTTTAAGAAGCATCAGAAATCCATTGCTACGATACGTAGACATCTGCAAACGCTATTTCCTTGCAAGGAAGTGTCGCATTTACATTCATTTGAAGTGTAGACGAGGAATACATGACACTTCGCAAATCATATTATATCTTACCATGAAACATAGAAATGAGATGCGATATCGCGTTTTAAGAATCATAAGAACTCTATTGCTACGATACGTAGACATCTGCAAACGATATTTCCTTGCAAGGAAGTGTCGCATTTACATTCATTTGAATCGTAGACGAGCAATGCATAACACTTCGCAATGAATATTATATCTTATCATGAAACATAGATATGAAATTGCAATATCTCGTTTTAAGAAGCATTTGAACTCTATTGCTTCGATACGTAGACATCTGCAAACGCCATTTCCTTGTAAGGAAGTGTCGCATTTACATTCATTTGATGTGTAGACGAGGAATACATAACACTTCGCAAATCATATTATATCTTACCATGAAACATAGAAATGAGATGCGATATCGCGTTTTAAGAATCAAAAGATCTCTATTGCTACGATACGTAGACATCTGCAAACGCTATTTCCTTGCAAGGAAGTGTCGCATTTACATTCATTTGAAGGGTAGACGAGGAATACGTAACACTTCGCAAATCATATTATATCTTACCATGAAACATAGAAATGAGATGCGATATCGCGTATTAAGAAGCATTGGAACTCTATTGCCACGTTACGTAGACATCTGCAAACGCTATTTCCTTGCAAGGAAGTGTCGCACTTACATTCATTTGAATCGTAGACGAGGAATGCATAACACTTCGCAATGAATATTATATCTTATCATGAAACATAGATATGAGATGCAATATCTCGTTTTAAGAAGCATTTGAACTCTATTGCTTCGATACGTAGACATCTGCAAACGCTATTTCCTTGCAAGGAAGTGTCGCATTTACATTTATTTGAAGTCTGGACGAGGAATACATGACACTTCGCAAATCATATTATATCTTACCATGAAACATAGAAATGAGATGCGATATCGCGGTTTAAGAAGCATCAGAAATCCATTGCTACGATACGTAGACATCTGCAAACGCTATTTCCTTGCAAGAAAGTATCGCATTTATATTCATTTGAAGTGTACACGAGGAATACATAACACTTCGCAAATCATATTATACCTTACCATGAAACATAGAAATGAGATGCGATATCGCGTTTTAAGAAGCATTAGAACTCTACTGCTACGATACGCAGATATCTGCAAACGCTATTTCCTAGCGAGGAAGTGTCACATTCACATTCGTTTGAAGTGTAGACGAGGAATACATAACACTTCGCAAATCATATTATATCTTACCATGAAACATAGAAATGAGATGCGATATCGCGTTTTAAGAAGCATTGGAACTCTATTGCTAAGATACGTAGACATCTGCAAACGCTATTTCCTTGGAAGGAAGTGTCGCATTCACATTCGTTTGAATCGTAGACGAGGAATGCATAACACTTCGCAATGAATATTATTTCTTATCATGAAACATAGATATGAGATGCAATATCTCGTTTTAAGAAGCATTTGAACTCTATTGCTTCGATACGTAGACATCTGCAAACGCTATTTCCTTGCAAGAAAGTGTCGCATTTACATTCATTTGATGTGTAGACGAGGAATACATAACAGTTCGCAAATCATATTATATCTTACCATGAAACATAGAAATGAGATGCGATATCGCGTTTTAAGAAGCATTAGAACACTATTGCTACGATAGGTAGACATTTGCAAACGCTATTTCCTTGCAAGGAAGTGTCGCATTTACATTCATTTGAAGTGTAGACGAGGAATACATGACACTCCGCAAATCATATTATATCTTATCATGAAACATAGAAATGAGATGCGATAACGCGCTTTAAGAAGCACTAGAATTCTATTGCTACGATAGGTAGACATCTGCAAACGCTATTTCCTTGCAAGGAAGTGTCGCATTTACATTCATTTGAAGTGTAGACGAGGAATACATAACACTTCGCAAATCATATTATATCTTACCATGAAACATAGAAATGAGATGCGATATCGCGTTATAAGAAGCATTAGAACTTTATTGCTACGATACCTAGACATCTGCAGACGCTATTTCCTAGCAAGGAAGTGTCGCATTTACATTCATTTGAAGTGCAGAAGAGGAATACATGACACTTCGCAAATCATATAATATCTTACCATGAAACATAGAAATGAGATGCGATATCGCGTTTTAAGAATCAAAAGATCTCTATTGCTACGATACGTAGACATCTGCAAACGCTATTTCCTTGCAAGGAAGTGTCGCATTTACATTCATTTGAAGTGGAGACGAGGAATACATAACACTTCGCAAATCATATTATATCTTACCATGAAACATAGAAATGAGATGCGATATCGCGTATTAAGAAGCATTGGAACTCTATTGCTACGATACGTAGACATCTGCAAACGCTATTTCCTTGCAAGGAAGTGTCGCACTTACATTCATTTGAATCGTAGACGAGGAATGCATAACACTTCGCAATGAATATTATATCTTATCATGAAACATAGATATGAGATGCAATATCTCGTTTTAAGAAGCATTTGAACTCTATTGCTTCGATACGTAGACATCTGCAAACGCTATTTCCTTGCAAGGAAGTGTCGCATTTACATTCATTTGAAGTGTAGACGAGGAATACATAACACTTCGCAAATCATATTATATCTTACCATGAAACATAGAAATGAGATGCGATATCGCGTATTAAGAAGCATTGGAACTCTATTGCTACGATACGTAGACATCTGCAAACGCTATTTCCTTGCAAGGAAGTGTCGCACTTACATTCATTTGAATCGTAGACGAGGAATGCATAACACTTCGCAATGAATATTATATCTTATCATGAAACATAGATATGAGATGCAATATCTCGTTTTAAGAAGCATTTGAACTCTATTGCTTCGATACGTAGACATCTGCAAACGCTATTTCCTTGCAAGAAAGTGTCGCATTTACATTCATTTGATGTGTAGACGAGGAATACATAACACTTCGCAAATCATATTATATCTTACCATGAAACATAGAAATGAGATGCGATATCGCGTTTTAAGAATCATAAGAACTCTATTGGAACGATACGTAGACATCTGCAAACGCTATTTCCTTGCAAAGAAGTGTCGCATTTACATTCATTCGAAGTGTAGACGAGGAATACATAACACTTCGCAAATCATATTATACCTTACCATGAAACATAGAAATGAAATGCGATATCGCCTTTTAAGAAGCATCAGAAATCCATTGCTACGATACGTAGACATCTGCAAACGCTATTTCCTTGCAAGGAAGTGTCGCATTTACATTCATTTGAAGTGTAGACGAGGAATACATGACACTTCGCAAATCATATTATATCTTACCATGAAACATAGAAATGAGATGCGATGTCGCGTTTTAAGAATCATAAGAACTCTATTGCTACGATACGTAGACATCTGCAAACGATATTTCCTTGCAAGGAAGTGTCGCATTTACATTCATTTGAATCGTAGACGAGGAATGCATAACACTTCGCAATGAATATTATATCTTATCATGAAACATAGATATGAAATTGCAATATCTCGTTTTAAGAAGCATTTGAACTCTATTGCTTCGATACGTAGACATCTGCAAACGCCATTTCCTTGTAAGGAAGTGTCGCATTTACATTCATTTGATGTGTAGACGAGGAATACATAACACTTCGCAAATCATATTATATCTTACCATGAAACATAGAAATGAGATGCGATATCGCGTTTTAAGAATCAAAAGATCTCTATTGCTACGATACGTAGACATCTGCAAACGCTATTTCCTTGCAAGGAAGTGTCGCATTTACATTCATTTGAAGGGTAGACGAGGAATACATAACACTTCGCAAATCATATTATATCTTACCATGAAACATAGAAATGAGATGCGATATCGCGTATTAAGAAGCATTGGAACTCTATTGCCACGATACGTAGACATCTGCAAACGCTATTTCCTTGCAAGGAAGTGTCGCACTTACATTCATTTGAATCGTAGACGAGGAATGCATAACACTTCGCAATGAATATTATATCTTATCATGAAACATAGATATGAGATGCAATATCTCGTTTTAAGAAGCATTTGAACTCTATTGCTTCGATACGTAGACATCTGCAAACGCTATTTCCTTGCAAGGAAGTGTCGCATTTACATTTATTTGAAGTCTGGACGAGGAATACATGACACTTCGCAAATCATATTATATCTTACCATGAAACATAGAAATGAGATGCGATATCGCGGTTTAAGAAGCATCAGAAATCCATTGCTACGATACGTAGACATCTGCAAACGCTATTTCCTTGCAAGAAAGTATCGCATTTATATTCATTTGAAGTGTACACGAGGAATACATAACACTTCGCAAATCATATTATACCTTACCATGAAACATAGAAATGAGATGCGATATCGCGTTTTAAGAAGCATTAGAACTCTACTGCTACGATACGCAGATATCTGCAAACGCTATTTCCTAGCGAGGAAGTGTCACATTCACATTCGTTTGAAGTGTAGACGAGGAATACATAACACTTCGCAAATCATATTATATCTTACCATGAAACATAGAAATGAGATGCGATATCGCGTTTTAAGAAGCATTGGAACTCTATTGCTACGATACGTAGACATCTGCAAACGCTATTTCCTTGGAAGGAAGTGTCGCATTCACATTCGTTTGAATCGTAGACGAGGAATGCATAACACTTCGCAATGAATATTATTTCTTATCATGAAACATAGATATGAGATGCAATATCTCGTTTTAAGAAGCATTTGAACTCTATTGCTTCGATACGTAGACATCTGCAAACGCTATTTCCTTGCAAGAAAGTGTCGCATTTACATTCATTTGATGTGTAGACGAGGAATACATAACAGTTCGCAAATCATATTATATCTTACCATGAAACATAGAAATGAGATGCGATATCGCGTTTTAAGAAGCATTAGAACACTATTGCTACGATAGGTAGACATTTGCAAACGCTATTTCCTTGCAAGGAAGTGTCGCATTTACATTCATTTGAAGTGTAGACGAGGAATACATGACACTCCGCAAATCATATTATATCTTATCATGAAACATAGAAATGAGATGCGATAACGCGCTTTAAGAAGCACTAGAATTCTATTGCTACGATAGGTAGACATCTGCAAACGCTATTTCCTTGCAAGGAAGTGTCTCATTTACATTCATTTGAAGTGTAGAGGAGGAATTAATAACACTTCGCAAATCATATTACATCTTACCATGAAACAGAAATGAGATGCAATATCGCGTTTTAAGAAGCATTAGAACTCTATTGCTACGATACCTAGAAATCTGAAGACGCTATTTCCTAGCAAGGAAGTGTGGCATTTACATTCATTTGAAGTGTAGACGAGGAATGCATGACACTTCGCAAATCATATTATATCTTATCATGATACATAGATATGAGGTGCAATATCTCGTTTTAAGAATCATTTGAACTCTATTGCTTCGATACGCAGACATCTGCAAACGCTATTTCCTTGCAAGGAAGGGTCGCATTTACATTCATTTGAAGTGTAGGTGAGGAATACATAACACTTCGCAAATCATATTATATCTTACCGTGAAACATAGAAATGAGATGCGATATCGCGTTTTAAGAATGATATGAGCTCTATTGCTACGGTACGTAGACATCTGCAATCGCTACAACCTTGCAAGGAAGTGTCGCATTTACTTTCATTTGAATCGTAGACGAGGAATACATGACACTTCGCAAATCATATTATATCCTACCATGAAACATAGAAATGAGATGCGATATCGCGTTTTAAGAAGCATTAGAACTCTATTGCTACGATACGTAGAAATCTGCAAACGCTATTTCCTTGCTAGGAAGTGTCGCATTTACATTTATTTGAATCGTAGACGAGGAATGCATAACACTTCGCAATGAATATTATATCTTATCATGAAACATAGATATGAGATGCAATACCTCGTTTTAAGAAGCATTTGAACTCTATTGCTTCGATACGTAGACATCTGCAAACGCTATTTCCTTGCAAGGAAGTGTCACATTTACATTCATTTGAAGTGTAGACGAGGAATACATGACACTTCGCAAATCATATTATATCTTACCGTGAAACATAGAAATGAGATGCGATATCGCGTTTTAAGAATGATATGAGCTCTATTGCTACGGTACGTAGACATCTGCAATCGCTACAACCTTGCAAGGAAGTGTCGCATTTACTTTCATTTGAATCGTAGACGAGGAATACATGACACTTCGCAAATCATATTATATCCTACCATGAAACATAGAAATGAGATGCGATATCGCGTTTTAAGAAGCATTAGAACTCTATTGCTACGATACGTAGAAATCTGCAAACGCTATTTCCTTGCTAGGAAGTGTCGCATTTACATTTATTTGAATCGTAGACGAGGAATGCATAACACTTCGCAATGAATATTATATCTTATCATGAAACATAGATATGAGATGCAATACCTCGTTTTAAGAAGCATTTGAACTCTATTGCTTCGATACGTAGACATCTGCAAACGCTATTTCCTTGCAAGGAAGTGTCACATTTACATTCATTTGAAGTGTAGACGAGGAATACATGACACTTCGCAAATCATATTATATCTTACCATGAAACATAGAAATGAGATGCGATATCGCGTTTTAAGAAGCATTAGAAAGCTATTGCTACGATACGTAGACATCTGCAAACGCTATTTCCTAGCGAGGAAGTATCGCATTCAAATTCATTTGAAGTGTAGACGAGGAATACATAACACTTCGCAAATCATGTTATATCTTACCATGAAACATAGAAATGAGATGCGATATCGCGTTTTAAGGAACATTTGAACTCTATTGCTACGATACGCAGACATCTGCAATCGCTATTTCCTTGCAAGGAAGTGTCGCATTTACTTTCATTTGAATCGTAGACGAGGAATACATGACACTTCGCAAATCATATTATATCTTACCATGAAACGTAAAAATGAGATGCAATATAGCGTTCTAAGAATCATAAGAACTCTATTGCTACGATACGTAGACATCTGCAAACGCTATTTCCTTGCAAGGAAGTGTCGCATTTTCATTCATTTGAATCGTAGACGAGGAATGCATAACACTTCGCAATGAGTATTATATCTTATCATGAAACATAGATATGAGATGCAATATCTCGTTTTAAGAAGCATTAGAACTCTATTGCTACGATACGTAGATATCTGCAAACGCTATTTCCTTGCAAGGAAGTGTCACATTTACATTCGTTTGATGTGTAGACGAGGAATACATAACACTTCGCAAATCATATTATATCTTACCATGAAACATAGAAATGAGATGCGATATCGCGTTTTAAGAAGCATTAGAACACTACTGCTACGATAGGTCGGCATCTGCAAACGCTATTTCCTTGCAAGAAAATGTCGCATTTACATTCATTTGAAGTGTAGACGACGGATACATAACACTTCGCAAATCATATTACATCTTACCATGAAACATAGAAATGAGATGCGATATCGCTTTTTAAGAAGCATTAGAAATCCATTGCTACGATACGTAGACATCTGCAAACGCTATTTCCTTGCAAGAAAGTGTCGCATTTACATTCATTTGAAGTGTAGCCGAGGAATACAGAACACTTCGCAAATCGTATTATATCTTACCATGAAACATAGAAATGAGATGCGATATCGCGTTTTAAGAAGCATTAGAACTCTATTGCTACGATCCGTAGACATCTGCAAACGCTATTTCCTTGCAAGGAAGTGTCGCATTTACATTCATTTGAAGTGTAGACGAGGAATACATAACACTCCGCAAATCATATTATATCTTACCATGAAACATTGAAATGAGATGCGATATCGCGTTTTGAGAATCATAAGAACTCTATTGCAACGATACGTAGACATCTGCAAACGCTATTTCCTTGCAAAGAAGTGTCGCATTTACATTCATTTGAAGTGTAGACGAGGAATACATAACACTTCGCAAATCATATTATATCTTACCTTGAAACATAGAAATGACATGCGATATCGCGTTTTAAGAAGCATCAGAAATCTATTACTACGATACGTAGACATCTGCAAACGCTATTTCCTTGCAAGAAAGTGTCGCATTTACATTCATTTGAAGTGTAGACGACGGATACATAACACTTCGCAAATCATATTATACCTTACCATGAAACATAGAAATGAGGTGCGATATCGCGTTTTAAGAATCATAAGAACTCTATTGCAACGATACGTAGACATCTGCAAACGCTATTTCCTTGCAAGCAAGTGTCGCATTTACATTCATTTGATGTGTAGACGAGGAATACATAACACTTCGCAAATCATATTATATTTTACCATGAAACATAGAAATGAGATGCGATATCGCGTTTTAAGAAGCATTAGAACTCAACTGCGACGATACGTAGACATCTGCAAACGCCATTTCCTAGCGAGGAAGTGTCGCATTCGTATTCATTTGAAGTGTAGACGAGGAATACATAACACTTCGCAAATCATATTGTATCTTACTATGAAACATAGAAATGAGATGCGATATCGCGTTTTAAGAAGCATTAGAACTCTACTGCTACGATACGCAGACATCTGCAAACGCTATTTCCTAGCGAGGAAGTGTCACATTCACATTCATTTGAAGTGTAGACGAGGAATACATAACACTTCGCAAATCATATTATATCTTACCATGAAACATAGAAATGAGATGCGATATCGCGTTTTAAGAAGCATTAGAACTCTATTGCTACGATACGTAGACATCTGCAAATGCTATTTCCTTGCAAGGAAGTGTCGCATTTACATTCATTTTAATCGTAGACGAGGAATGCATAACACTTCGCAATGAATATTATATCTTATCATGAAACATAGAAATGAGATGCGATATCGCGTTTTAAGAAGCATCAGAAATCTATTACTACGATACGTAGACATCTGCAAACGCTATTTCCTTGCAAGAAAGTGTCGCATTTACATTCATTTGAAGTGTAGACGACGGATACATAACACTTCGCAAATCATATTATATCTTATCATGAAACATAGGAATGAGATGCGATATCGCGTTTTAAGAATCATAAGAACTCTACTGCTACGATACGTAGACATCTGCAATCGCTATTTCCTTGCAAAGAAGTGTCGCATTTACATTCATTTGAAGTGTAGCCGAGGAATACATAACACTTCGCAAATCGTATTATATCTTACCATGAAACATAGAAATGAGATGCGATATCGCGTTTTAAGAAGCATTAAAACTCTACTGCTACGATACGCAGACATCTGCAAACGCTATTTCCTAGCGAGGAAGTCACATTCACATTCATTTGAAGTGTAGACGAGGAATACATAACACTCCGCAAATCATATTATATCTTACCATGAAACATTGAAATGAGATGCGATATCGCGTTTTGAGAATCATAAGAACTCTATTGCAACGATACGTAGACATCTGCAAACGCTATTTCCTTGCAAAGAAGTGTCGCATTTACATTCATTTGAAGTGTAGACGAGGAATACATAACACTTCGCAAATCATATTATATCTTACCATGAAACATAGAAATGACATGCGATATCGCGTTTTAAGAAGCATCAGAAATCCATTACTACGATACGTAGACATCTGCAAACGCTATTTCCTTGCAAGAAAGTGTCGCATTTACATTCATTTAAAGTGTAGACGACGGATACATAACACTTCGCAAATCGTATTATATCTTACCATGAAACATAGAAATGAGATGCGATATCGCGTTTTAAGAAGCATTAGAAATCCATTGCTACGATACGTAGACATCTGCAAACGCTATTTCCTAGCGAGGAAGTGTCGCATTCACATTGATTTGAAGTGAAGACGAGGAATACATAACACTTCGCAAATCATATTGTATCTTACCATGAAACATAGAAATGAGATGCGATATCGCGTTTTAAGAATCATAAGAACTCTATTGCTACGATACGTAGACATCTGCAAACGCTATTTCTTTGCAAGGAAGTGTCGCATTTACATTCATCTGAATCGTAGACGAGGAATACATAACACTTCGCAAATCATGTTTTATCTTACCATGAAACATAGAAATGAGATGCGATATCGCTTTTTAAGAATGATATGAACTCTGTTGCTACGGTACGTAGACATGTGCAATCGCTACTACCTTGCAAGGAAGTGTCGCATTTACTTTCATTTGAATCGTAGACGAGGAATACATAACACTTCGCAAATCATATTATATCTTACCATTAAACATAGAAATGAGATGCGATATCGCTTTTTAAGAAGCATTAGAAATCCATTGCTACGATACGTAGACATCTGCAAACGCTATTTCCTTGCAAGCAAGTGTCGCATTTACATTCATTTGAAGTGTAGCCGAGGAATACAGAACACTTCGCAAATCGTATTATATCTTACCATGAAACATAGAAATGAGATGCGATATCGCGTTTTAAGAAGCATTAGAACTCTATTGCTACGATCCGTAGACATCTGCAAGCGCTATTTCCTTGCAAGGAAGTGTCGCATTTACATTCATTTGAAGTGTAGACGAGGAATACATAACACTCCGCAAATCATATTATATCTTACCATGAAACAATGAAATGAGATGCGATATCGCGTTTTGAGAATCATAAGAACTCTATTGCAACGATACGTAGACATCTGCAAACGCTATTTCCTTGCAAAGAAGTGTCGCATTTACATTCATTTGAAGTGTAGACGAGGAATACATAACACTTCGCAAATCATATTATATCTTACCATGAAACATAGAAATGACATGCGATATCGCGTTTTAAGAAGCATCAGAAATACATTACTACGATACGTAGACATCTGCAAACGCTATTTCCTTGCAAGAAAGTATCGCATTTACATTCATTTGAAGTGTAGACGACGGATACATAACACTTCGCAAATCATATTATACCTTACCATGAAACATAGAAATGAGATGCGATATCGCGTTTTAAGAATCATAAGAACTCTATTGCAACGATACGTAGACATCTGCAAACGCTATTTCCTTGCAAGCAAGTGTCGCATTTACATTCATTTGAAGTGTAGCCGAGGAATACAGAACACTTCGCAAATCGTATTATATCTTACCATGAAACATAGAAATGAGATGCGATATCGCGTTTTAAGAAGCATTAGAACTCTATTGCTACGATCCGTAGACATCTGCAAACGCTATTTCCTTGCAAGGAAGTGTCGCATTTACATTCATTTGAAGTGTAGACGAGGAATACATAACACTCCGCAAATCATATTATATCTTACCATGAAACAATGAAATGAGATGCGATATCGCGTTTTGAGAATCATAAGAACTCTATTGCAACGATACGTAGACATCTGCAAACGCTATTTCCTTGCAAAGAAGTGTCGCATTTACATTCATTTGAAGTGTAGACGAGGAATACATAACACTTCGCAAATCATATTATATCTTACCATGAAACATAGAAATGACATGCGATATCGCGTTTTAAGAAGCATCAGAAATACATTACTACGATACGTAGACATCTGCAAACGCTATTTCCTTGCAAGAAAGTGTCGCATTTACATTCATTTGAAGTGTAGACGACGGATACATAACACTTCGCAAATCATATTATACCTTACCATGAAACATAGAAATGAGATGCGATATCGCGTTTTAAGAAGCATCAGAAATACATTACTACGATACGTAGACATCTGCAAACGCTATTTCCTTGCAAGAAAGTGTCGCATTTACATTCATTTGAAGTATAGACGAGGAATACATAACACTCCGCAAATCATATTATATCCTACCATGAAACATAGAAATGAGATGCGATATCGCGTTTTAAGAATCATAAGATCTCTACTGCTACGATACGTAGACAACTGCAATCGCTATTTCCTTGCAAGGAAGTGTCGCATTTACATTCATTTGAAGTGTAGACGACGGATACATAACACTTCGCAAATCATATTATACCTTACCATGAAACATAGAAATGAGATGCGATATCGCGTTTTAAGAAGCATCAGAAATACATTACTACGATACGTAGACATCTGCAATCGCTATTTCCTTGCAAAGAAGTGTCGCATTTACATTCATTTGAAGTGTAGCCGAGGAATACATAACACTTCGCAAATCGTATTATATCTTACCATGAAACATAGAAATGAGATGCGATATCGCGTTTTAAGAAGCATTTGAACCCTATTGCTTCGATACGTAGACATCTGCAAACGCTATTTCCTAGCGAGGAAGTGTCGCCTTCGTATTCATTTGAAGTGTAGACGAGGAATACATAACACTTCGCAAATCATATTATATCTTACCATGAAACATAGAAATGAGATGCGATATCGCGTTTTAAGAATCATAAGAACTCTACTGCTACGATACGTAGACATCTGCAATCGCTATTTCCTTGCAAAGAAGTGTCGCATTTACATTCATTTGAAGTGTAGCCGAGGAATACATAACACTTCGCAAATCGTATTATATCTTACCCTGAAACATAGAAATGAGATGCGATATCGCGATTTATGAATCATAAGAACTCTACTGCTACGATACGTAGACATCTGCAATCGCTATTTCCTTGCAAAGAAGTGTCGCATTTACATTCATTTGAAGTGTAGCCGAGGAATACATAACACTTCGCAAATCATATTATATCTTACCATGAAACATAGAAATGAGATGCGATATCGCGCTTTAAGAAGCATTAGAACTCTATTTCTACGATACGTAGACATCTGCAAATGCTATTTCCTTGCAAGGAAGTGTCGCATTTACATTCATTTGAATCGTAGACGAGGAATGCATAACACTTCGCAATGAATATTATATCTTATCATGAAACATATATATGAGATGCAATTTCTCGTTTTAAGAAGCATTTGAACTCTATTGCTTCGATACGTAGACATCTGCAAACACTATTTCCTAGCGAGGAAGTGTCGCATTCACATTCATTTGAAGTGTAGACGAGGAATACATAACACTTCGCAAATCATATTGTATCTTACCATGACACATAGGAATGAGATGCGATATCGCGTTTTAAGAATCATAAGAACTCTACTGCTACGATACGTAGACATCTGCATACGCTATTTCCTAGCGAGGAAGTGTCGCATTCACATTCATTTGAAATGTAGACGAGGAATACATAACACTTCGCAAATCATGTTATATCTTACCATGAAACATAGGAATGAGGTGCGATATCGCGTTTTAAGAAGCATTAGAACTCAACTGCTACGATACGTAGACATCTGCAAACGCTATTTCCTTGCAAGGAAGTTTTGCATTTACATTCATTTGAATCGTAGGCGAAGAATGCATAACACTTCGCAATGAATATTATATCTTATCATGAAACATAGATATGAGATGCAATATCTCGTTTTAAGAAGCATTTGAACTCCATTGCTTCGATACGTAGACATCTGCAAACGCTATTTCCTAGCGAGGAAGTGTCGCATTCACATTCATTTGAAGTGTAGACGAGGAATACATAACACTTCGCAAATCATATTGTATCTTACCATGAAACATAGAAATGAGATGCGATATCGCGTTTTAAGAATCATAAGAACTCTATTGCTACGATACGTAGACATCAGCGAACGCTATTTCCCAGCGAGGAAGTGTCGCATTCACATTCATTTGAAGTGTAGACGAGGAATACATAACACTTCCCAAACCATATTGTATCTTACCATGACACATAGAAATGAGATGCGATATCGCGTTTTAAGAATCATAAGAACTCTATTGCTACGATACGTAGACATCCGCAAACGCTATTTCCTTGCAAGGAAGTGTCGCATTTACATTCATCTGAATCGTAGACGAGGAATGCATAACACTTCGCAATGAATATTATATCTTGTCATGAAACATAGATATGAGATGCAATATCTCGTTTTAAGAAGCATCAGAAATCCATTGCTACGATACGTAGACATCTGCAAACGCTATTTCCTTGCGAGAAAGTGTCGCATTTACATTCATTTGAAGTGTAGACGACGGATACATAACACTTCGCAAATCATAATATACCTTACCATGAAACATAGAAATGAGATGCGACATCGCGTTTTAAGAATCATAGGAACTCTATTGCAACGATACGTAGACATCTGCAAACGCTATTTCCTTGCAAGGAAGTGTCGCATTTACATTCATTTGATTTGTAGACGAGGAATACATAACACTTCGCAAATCATATTATATCTTACCATGAAACATAGAAATGAGATGCGATATCGCGTTTTAAGAAGCATTAGAACTCAACTTGCTACGATACGTAGACATCTGCAAACGCTATTTCCTAGCGAGGATGTGTCGCATTTGCATTCATTTGAATTGTAGACGAGGAATACATAACACTCCGCAAATCATATTATATCCTATCATGAAACATAGAAATGAGATGCGATATCGCGTTTTAAGTATCATAAGAACTCTACTGCTACGATACGTAGACATCTGCAATCGCTATTTCCTTGCAAAGAAGTGTCGCATTTACATTCATTTGAAGTGTAGCCGAGGAATACATAACACTTCGCAAATCGTATTATATTTTACCATGAAACATAGAAATGAGATGCGATATCGCGTTTTAAGAAGCATTAGAACTCTATTGCTACGATCCGTAGACATCTGCAAACGCTATTTCCTTGCAAGGAAGTGTCGCATTTACATTCATTTGAATCGTAGACGAGGAATGCATAACACTTCGCGATGAATATTATATCTTATCATGAAACATAGATATGAGATGCAATATCTCGTTTTAAGAAGCATTTGAACTCTATTGCTTCGATACGTGGACATCTGCAAACGCTATTTCCTTGCAAGGAAGTGTCGCATTTACATTCATTTGAAGTGTAGACGAGGAATACATAACACTCCGCAAATCATATTATATCTTACCATGAAACATAGAAATGTGATGCGATATCGCGTTTTAAGAATCATAAGAACTCTATTGCAACGATACGTAGACATCTGCAAACGCTATTTCCTTGCAAAGAAGTGTCGCATTTACATTCATTTGAAGTGTAGACGAGGAATACATAACACTTCGCAAATCATATTATATCTTACCATGAAACATAGAAATGAGATGCGATATCGCGTTTGAAGAAGCATTAGAACTCCATTGCTTCGATACGTAGACATCTGCAAACGCTATTTCCTAGCGAGGAAGTGTCGCATTCACATTCATTTGAAGTGTAGACGAGGAATACATAACACTTCGCAAATCATATTGTATCTTACCATGAAACATAGAAATGAGATGCGATATCGCGTTTTAAGAATCATAAGAACTCTATTGCTACGATACGTAGACATCTGCAAACACTATTTCCTAGCGAGGAAGTGTCGCATTCACATTCATTTGAAGTGTAGACGAGGAATACATAACACTTCGCAAATCATATTGTATCTTACCATGACACATAGAAATGAGATTCGATATCGCGTTTTAAGAATCATAAGAACTCTATTGCTACGATACGTAGACATCCGCAAACGCTATTTCCTTGCAAGGAAGTGTCGCATTTACATTCATCTGAATCGTAGACGAGGAATGCATAACACTTCGCAATGAATATATATCTTGTCATGAAACATAGATATGAGATGCAGTATCTCGTTTTAAGAAGCATCAGAAATCCATTGCTACGATACGTAGACATCTGCAAACGCTATTTCCTTGCAAAGAAGTGTCGCATTTACATTCATTTGAAGTGTAGACGACGGATACATAACACTTCGCAAATCATATTATACCTTACCATGAAACATAGAAATGAGATGCGACATCGCGTTTTAAGAATCATAGGAACTCTATTGCAACGATACGTAGACATCTGCAAACGCTATTTCCTTGCAAGGAAGTGTCGCATTTACATTCATTTGATGTGTAGACGAGGAATACATAACACTTCGCAAATCATATTATATCTTACCATGAAACATAGAAATGAGATGCGATATCGCGTTTTAAGAAGCATTAGAACTCAACTTGCTACGATACGTAGACATCTGCAAACGCTATTTCCTAGCGAGGATGTGTCGCATTTGCATTCATTTGAATTGTAGACGAGGAATACATAACACTCCGCAAATCATATTATATCTTATCATGAAACATAGAAATGAGATGCGATATCGCGTTTTAAGAATCATAAGAACTCTACTGCTACGATACGTAGACATCTGCAATCGCTATTTCCTTGCAAAGAAGTGTCGCATTTACATTCATTTGAAGTGTAGCCGAGGAATACATAACACTTCGCAAATCGTATTATATCTTACCATGAAACATAGAAATGACATGCGATATCGCGTTTTAAGAAGCATCAGAAATACATTACTACGATACGTAGACATCTGCAAACGCTATTTCCTTGCAAGAAAGTGTCGCATTTACATTCATTTGAAGTGTAGACGACGGATACATAACACTTCGCAAATCATATTATACCTTACCATGAAACATAGAAATGAGATGCGATATCGCGTTTTAAGAAGCATCAGAAATACATTACTACGATACGTAGACATCTGCAAACGCTATTTCCTTGCAAGAAAGTGTCGCATTTACATTCATTTGAAGTATAGACGAGGAATACATAACACTCCGCAAATCATATTATATCCTACCATGAAACATAGAAATGAGATGCGATATCGCGTTTTAAGAATCATAAGATCTCTACTGCTACGATACGTAGACAACTGCAATCGCTATTTCCTTGCAAGGAAGTGTCGCATTTACATTCATTTGAAGTGTAGACGACGGATACATAACACTTCGCAAATCATATTATACCTTACCATGAAACATAGAAATGAGATGCGATATCGCGTTTTAAGAAGCATCAGAAATACATTACTACGATACGTAGACATCTGCAATCGCTATTTCCTTGCAAAGAAGTGTCGCATTTACATTCATTTGAAGTGTAGCCGAGGAATACATAACACTTCGCAAATCGTATTATATCTTACCATGAAACATAGAAATGAGATGCGATATCGCGTTTTAAGAAGCATTTGAACCCTATTGCTTCGATACGTAGACATCTGCAAACGCTATTTCCTAGCGAGGAAGTGTCGCCTTCGTATTCATTTGAAGTGTAGACGAGGAATACATAACACTTCGCAAATCATATTGTATCTTACCATGAAACATAGAAATGAGATGCGATATCGCGTTTTAAGAAGCATTAGAACTCTACTGCTACGATACGCAGACATCTGCAAACACTATTTCCTAGCGAGGAAGTGTCACATTCACATTCATTTGAAGTGTAGACGAGGAATACATAACACTTCGCAAATCATATTATATCTTACCATGAAACATAGAAATGAGATGCGATATCGCGTTTTAAGAAGCATTAGAACTCTATTGCTACGAAACGTAGACATCTGCAAATGCTATTTCCTTGCAAGGAAGTGTCGCATTTACATTCATTTGAATCGTAGACAAGGAATGCATAACACTTCGCAATGAATATTATATCTTATCATGAAACACATATATGAGATGCAATTTCTCGTTTTAAGAAGCATTTGAACTCTATTGCTTCGATACGTAGACATCTGCAAACACTATTTCCTAGCGAGGAAGTGTCGCATTCACATTCATTTGAAGTGTAGACGAGGAATACATAACACTTCGCAAATCATATTGTATCTTACCATGACACATAGAAATGAGATGCGATATCGCGTTTTAAGAATTATAAGAACTCTATTGCTACGATACGTAGACATCTGCAAACGCAATTTCCTTGCAAGGAAGTGTCGCATTTACATTCATCTGAATCGTAGACGAGGAATGCATAACACTTCGCAATGATTATTATATCTTGTCATGAAACATAGATATGAGATGCAATATCTCGTTTTAAGAAGCATCAGAAATCCATTGCTACGATACGTAGACATCTGCAAACGCTATTTCCTTGCAAGAAAGTGTCGCATTTACATTCATTTGAAGTGTAGACGACGGATACATAACACTTCGCAAATCATATTATACCTTACCATGAAACATAGAAATGAGATGCGATATCGCGTTTTAAGAGTCATAAGAACTCTATTGCAACGATACGTAGACATCTGCAAACGCTATTTCCTTGCAAGGAAGTGTCGCATTTACATTCATTTGATGTGTAGGCGAGGAATACATAACACTTCGCAATGAATATTATATCTTATCATGAAACATAGATATGAGATGCAATATCTCGTTTTAAGAAGCATTTGAACTCTATTGCTTCGATACGTAGACATCTGCAAGCGCTATTTCCTTGCAAGGAAGTGTCACATTTACATTCATTTGAAGTGTAGACGAGGAATACATGACACTTCGCAAATCATATTATATCTTACCATGAAACATAGAAATGAGATGCGATATCGCGTTTTAAGAAGCATTAGAACTCAACTGCAACGATACGTAGACATCTGCAATCGCTATTTCCTTGCAAGGAAGTGTCGCATTTACATTCATTTGAAGTGTAGCCGAGGAATACATCACACTTCGCAAATCGCATTATATCTTACCATGAATCATAGAAATGAGATGCGATATCGCGTTTTAAGAAGCATTAGAACTCTATTGCTACGATCCGTAGACATCTGCAAATGCTATTTCCTTGCAAGGAAGTGTCGCCTTCGTATTCATTTGAAGTGTAGACGAGGAATACATAACACTTCGCAAATCATATTGTATCTTACCATGAAACATAGAAATGAGATGCGATATCGCGTTTTAAGAAGCATTAGAACTCTACTGCTACGATACGCAGACATCTGCAAACACTATTTCCTAGCGAGGAAGTGTCACATTCACATTCATTTGAAGTGTAGACGAGGAATACATAACACTTCGCAAATCATATTATATCTTACCATGAAACATAGAAATGAGATGCGATATCGCGTTTTAAGAAGCATTAGAACTCTATTGCTACGAAACGTAGACATCTGCAAATGCTATTTCCTTGCAAGGAAGTGTCGCATTTACATTCATTTGAATCGTAGACAAGGAATGCATAACACTTCGCAATGAATATTATATCTTATCATGAAACACATATATGAGATGCAATTTCTCGTTTTAAGAAGCATTTGAACTCTATTGCTTCGATACGTAGACATCTGCAAACACTATTTCCTAGCGAGGAAGTGTCGCATTCACATTCATTTGAAGTGTAGACGAGGAATACATAACACTTCGCAAATCATATTGTATCTTACCATGACACATAGAAATGAGATGCGATATCGCGTTTTAAGAATTATAAGAACTCTATTGCTACGATACGTAGACATCTGCAAACGCAATTTCCTTGCAAGGAAGTGTCGCATTTACATTCATCTGAATCGTAGTCGAGGAATGCATAACACTTCGCAATGAATATTATATCTTGTCATGAAACATAGATATGAGATGCAATATCTCGTTTTAAGAAGTATTTGAACTTTATTGCTTCGATACGTGGACATCTGCAATCGCTATTTCCTTGCAAAGAAGTGTCGCATTTACATTCATTTGAAGTGTAGCCGAGGAATACATAACACTTCGCAAATCGTATTATATCTTGTCATGAAACATAGATATGAGATGCAATATCTCGTTTTAAGAAGCATCAGAAATCCATTGCTACGATACGCAGACATCTGCAAACGCTATTTCCATGCAAGAAAGTGTCGCATTTACATTCATTTGAAGTGTAGACGACGGATACATAACACTTCGCAAATCATATTATACCTTACCATGAAACATAGAAATGAGATGCGACATCGCGTTTTAAGAATTATAGGAACTCTATTGCAACAATACGTAGACATCTGCAAACGCTATTTCCTTGCAAGGAAGTGTCGCATTTACATTCATTTGATGTGTAGACGAGGAATACATAACACTTCGCAAATCATATTATATCTTACCATGAAACATAGAAATGAGATGCGATATCGCGTTTTAAGAAGCATTAGAACTCAACTTGCTACGATACGTAGACATCTGCAAACGCTATTTCCTAGCGAGGATGTGTCGCATTTGCATTCATTTGAATTGTAGACGAGGAATACATAACACTCCGCAAATCATATTATATCTTACCATGAAACATAGAAATGAGATGCGATATCGCGTTTTAAGAATCATAAGAACTCTACTGCTACGATACGTAGACATCTGCAATCGCTATTTCCTTGCAAAGAAGTGTCGCATTTACATTCATTTGAAGTGTAGCCGAGGAATACATAACACTTCGCAAATCGTATTATATCTTACCATGAAACATAGAAATGAGATGCGATATCGCGTTTTAAGAATCATAAGAACTCTACTGCTACGATACGTAGACATCTGCAATCGCTATTTCCTTGCAAAGAAGTGTCGCATTTACATTCATTTGAAGTGTTGCCGAGGAATACATAACACTTCGCAAATCATATTGTATCTTACCATGAAACATAGAAATGAGATGCGATATCGCGTTTTAAGAAGCATTAGAACTCTACTGCTACGATACGCAGACATCTGCAAACGCTATTTCCTAGCGAGCAAGTGTCACATTCACATTCATTTGAAGTGTAGACGAGGAATACATAACACTTCGCAAATCATATTATATCTTACCATGAAACATAGAAATGAGATGCGATATCGCGTTTTAAGAATCATAAGAACTCTACTGCTACGATACGTAGACATCTGCAATCGCTATTTCCTTGCAAAGAAGTGTCGCATTTACATTCATTTGAAGTGTAGCCGAGGAATACATAACACTTCGCAAATCGTATTATATCTTACCCTGAAACATAGAAATGAGATGCGATATCGCGATTTATGAATCATAAGAACTCTACTGCTACGATACGTAGACATCTGCAATCGCTATTTCCTTGCAAAGAAGTGTCGCATTTACATTCATTTGAAGTGTAGCCGAGGAATACATAACACTTCGCAAATCATATTATATCTTACCATGAAACATAGAAATGAGATGCGATATCGCGCTTTAAGAAGCATTAGAACTCTATTTCTACGATACGTAGACATCTGCAAATGCTATTTCCTTGCAAGGAAGTGTCGCATTTACATTCATTTGAATCGTAGACGAGGAATGCATAACACTTCGCAATGAATATTATATCTTATCATGAAACATATATATGAGATGCAATTTCTCGTTTTAAGAAGCATTTGAACTCTATTGCTTCGATACGTAGACATCTGCAAACACTATTTCCTAGCGAGGAAGTGTCGCATTCACATTCATTTGAAGTGTAGACGAGGAATACATAACACTTCGCAAATCATATTGTATCTTACCATGACACATAGGAATGAGATGCGATATCGCGTTTTAAGAATCATAAGAACTCTACTGCTACGATACGTAGACATCTGCATACGCTATTTCCTAGCGAGGAAGTGTCGCATTCACATTCATTTGAAATGTAGACGAGGAATACATAACACTTCGCAAATCATGTTATATCTTACCATGAAACATAGGAATGAGGTGCGATATCGCGTTTTAAGAAGCATTAGAACTCAACTGCTACGATACGTAGACATCTGCAAACGCTATTTCCTTGCAAGGAAGTTTTGCATTTACATTCATTTGAATCGTAGGCGAAGAATGCATAACACTTCGCAATGAATATTATATCTTATCATGAAACATAGATATGAGATGCAATATCTCGTTTTAAGAAGCATTTGAACTCCATTGCTTCGATACGTAGACATCTGCAAACGCTATTTCCTAGCGAGGAAGTGTCGCATTCACATTCATTTGAAGTGTAGACGAGGAATACATAACACTTCGCAAATCATATTGTATCTTACCATGAAACATAGAAATGAGATGCGATATCGCGTTTTAAGAATCATAAGAACTCTATTGCTACGATACGTAGACATCAGCGAACGCTATTTCCCAGCGAGGAAGTGTCGCATTCACATTCATTTGAAGTGTAGACGAGGAATACATAACACTTCCCAAACCATATTGTATCTTACCATGACACATAGAAATGAGATGCGATATCGCGTTTTAAGAATCATAAGAACTCTATTGCTACGATACGTAGACATCCGCAAACGCTATTTCCTTGCAAGGAAGTGTCGCATTTACATTCATCTGAATCGTAGACGAGGAATGCATAACACTTCGCAATGAATATTATATCTTGTCATGAAACATAGATATGAGATGCAATATCTCGTTTTAAGAAGCATCAGAAATCCATTGCTACGATACGTAGACATCTGCAAACGCTATTTCCTTGCGAGAAAGTGTCGCATTTACATTCATTTGAAGTGTAGACGACGGATACATAACACTTCGCAAATCATAATATACCTTACCATGAAACATAGAAATGAGATGCGACATCGCGTTTTAAGAATCATAGGAACTCTATTGCAACGATACGTAGACATCTGCAAACGCTATTTCCTTGCAAGGAAGTGTCGCATTTACATTCATTTGATGTGTAGACGAGGAATACATAACACTTCGCAAATCATATTATATCTTACCATGAAACATAGAAATGAGATGCGATATCGCGTTTTAAGAAGCATTAGAACTCAACTTGCTACGATACGTAGACATCTGCAAACGCTATTTCCTAGCGAGGATGTGTCGCATTTGCATTCATTTGAATTGTAGACGAGGAATACATAACACTCCGCAAATCATATTATATCTTATCATGAAACATAGAAATGAGATGCGATATCGCGTTTTAAGAATCATAAGAACTCTACTGCTACGATACGTAGACATCTGCAATCGCTATTTCCTTGCAAAGAAGTGTCGCATTTACATTCATTTGAAGTGTAGCCGAGGAATACATAACACTTCGCAAATCGTATTATATCTTACCATGAAACATAGAAATGAGATGCGATATCGCGTTTTAAGAAGCATTAGAACTCTATTGCTACGATCCGTAGACATCTGCAAACGCTATTTCCTTGCAAGGAAGTGTCGCATTTACATTCATTTGAATCGTAGACGAGGAATGCATAACACTTCGCAATGAATATTATATCTTATCATGAAACATAGATATGAGATGCAATATCTCGTTTTAAGAAGCATTTGAACTCTATTGCTTCGATACGTGGACATCTGCAAACGCTATTTCCTTGCAAGGAAGTGTCGCATTTACATTCATTTGAAGTGTAGACGAGGAATACATAACACGCCGCAAATCATATTATATCTTACCATGAAACATAGAAATGTGATGCGATATCGCGTTTTAAGAATCATAAGAAATCTATTGCAACGATACGTAGACATCTGCAAACGCTATTTCCTTGCAAAGAAGTGTCGCATTTACATTCATTTGAAGTGTAGACGAGGAATACATAACGCTTCGCAAATCATATTATATCTTACCATGAAACATTGAAATGAGATGCGATATCGCGTTTGAAGAAGCATTAGAACTCTACTGCTACGATACGCAGACATCTGCAAACGCTATTTCCTAGCGAGGAAGTCACGTTCACATTCATTTGAAGTGTAGACGAGGAATACATAACACTTCGCAAATCATGTTTTATCTTACCATGAAACATAGAAATGAGATGCGATATCGCTTTTTAAGAATGATATGAACTCCATTGCTACGATACGTAGACATGTGCAATCGCTACTACCTTGCAAGGAAGTGTCGCATTTACTTTCATTTGAATCGTAGACGAGGAATACATGACACTTCGCAATGAATATTATATCTTATCAGGAAACATAGATATGAGATGCAATATCTCGTTTTAAGAAGCATTTGAACACTATTGCTTCTATACGTAGACATCTGCTAACGCTATTTCCATGCAAGGAAGTGTCGCATTTACATTCATTTGAAGTGTAGACGAGGAATACATGATACTTCGCAAATCATATTATATCTTACCATGAAACATAGGAATGAGATGTGATATCGCGTTTTAAGAAGCATTTGAACTCTATTGCTTCGATACGTAGACATCTGCAAACGCTATTTCCTTGCAAGGAGGTGTCGCATTTACATTCATTTGATGTGTAGACGAGGAATACATGACACTTCGCAAATCATATTATATCTTATCATGAAACATAGAAATGAGATGCGATATCGCGTTTTAAGAATCATATGAGCTCTATTGCTACGATACGTAGACATCTGCAATCGCTATTTCCTAGCAAGGAAGTGTCGCATTTACATTCATTTGAAGTGTAGACGAGGAATACATGATACTTCGCAAATCATATTATATCTTACCATGAATCATAGAAATGAGATGCGATATCGCGTTTTAAGAAGCATTAGAACACTATTGCTACGATAGGTAGACATTTGCAAACGCTATTTCCTAGCAAAGAAGTGTCGCATTTACATTCATTTGAAGTGTAGACGAGGAATACATAACACTTCGCAAATCATATTATATCTTACCATGAAACATAGAAATGAGATGCGATATCGCGTTTTAAGAAGCATTAGAACTCTATTGCTACGATACGTAGACATCTGCAAACGCTATTTCCTTGCAAGGAAGTGTCGCATTTACTTTCATTTGAATCGTAGACGAGGCATATATGACACTTCGCAAATCATATTATATCTTACCATGAAACGTAAAAATTGGATGCAATATAGCGTTCTAAGAATCACAAGAACTCTATTGCTACGATACGTAGACATCTGCAAACGCTATTTCCTTGCAAGGAAGTGTCGCATTTACATTCATTTGAATCGTAGACGAGGAATGCATAACACTTCGCAATGAATATTATATCTTATCATGAAACATAGATATGAGATGCAATATCTCGTTTTAAGAAGCATTAGAACTCTATTGCTACGATACGTAGACATCCGCAAACGCTATTTCCTTGCAAGGAAGTGTCTCATTTACATTCATTTGATGTGTAGACGAAGAATACATAACACTTCGCAAATCATATTATATCTTACCATGAAACATAGAAATGAGATGCGATATCGCGTTATAAGAATCGTAAGAACTCTACTGCAAAGAAGTGTCGCATTTACATTCATTTGAAGTGTAGCCGAGGAATACATAACACTTCGCAAATCGTATTATATCTTACCATGAAACATAGAAATGAGATGCGATATCGCGTTTTAAGAAGCATTTGAACTCTACTGCTACGATACGCAGACATCTGCAAACGCTATTTCCTAGCGAGGAAGTGTCGCATTCACATTCATTCGAAATGTAGACGAGGAATACATAACACTTCGCAAATCATATTATATCTTACCATGAAACATAGGAATGAGGTGCGATATCGCGTTTTAAGAAGCATTAGAACTCAACTGCTACGATACGTAGACATCTGCAAACGCTATATCCTTGCAAGGAAGTTTTGCATTTACATTCATTTGAATCGTAGGCGAAGAATGCATAACACTTCGCAATGAATATTATATCTTATCATGAAACATAGATATGAGATGCAATATCTCGTTTTAAGAAGCATTTGAACTCCATTGCTTCGATACGTAGACATCTGCAAACGCTATTTCCTAGCGAGGATGTGTCGCATTTGCATTCATTTGAATTGTAGACGAGGAATACATAACACTCCGCAAATCATATTATATCTTATCATGAAACATAGAAATGAGATGCGATATCGCGTTTTAAGAATCATAAGAACTCTACTGCTACGATACGTAGACATCTGCAATCGCTATTTCCTTGCAAAGAAGTGTCGCATTTACATTCATTTGAAGTGTAGACGAGGAATACATAACACTTCGCAAATCATATTGTATCTTACCATGAAACATAGAAATGATATGCGATATCGCGTTTTAAGAATCATAAGAACTCTATTGCTACGATACGTAGACATCTGCAATCGCTATTTCCTTGCAAAGAAGAGTCGCATTTACATTCATTTGAAGTGTAGCCGAGGAATACATAACACTTCGCAAATCGGATTATATCTTACCATGAAACATAGAAATGAGATGCGATATCGCGTTTTGAGAAGCATTTGAACTCTATTGCTTCGATACGTAGACATCTACAAACGCTTTTTCCTAGCGAGGAAGTGTCGCATTCACATTCATTTGAAATGTAGACGAGGAATACATAACACTTCGCAAATCATATTATATCTTACCATGAAACATAGGAATGAGGTGCGATATCGCTTTTTAAGAAGCATTAGAACTCAACTGCTACGATACGTAGACATCTGCAAACGCTATTTCCTTGCAAAGAAGAGTCGCATTTACATTCATTTGAAGTGTAGCCGAGGAATACATAACACTTCGCAATTCGGATTATATCTTACCATGAAACATAGAAATGAGATGCGATATCGCGTTTTGAGAAGCATTTGAACTCTATTGCTTCGATACGTAGACATCTGCAAACGCTATTTCCTAGCGAGGAAGTGTCGCATTAACATTCATTTGAAGTGTAGACGAGGAATACATAACACTTCGCAAATCATATTGTATCTTACCATGAAACATAGAAATGAGATGCGATATCGCGTTCTAAGAAGCATTAGAACACTACTGCTACGATAGGTAGACATTTGCAAACGCTATTTCCTTGCAAGGAAGTGTCGCATTTACATTCATTTGAAGCGTGGACGAGGAATACATGACACTTCGCAAATCGGATTATATCTCACCATGAAACATAGAAATGATATGCGATATCGCGTTCTGAGAAGCATTTGAACTCTATTGCTTCGATACGTAGACATCTGCAAACGCTATTTCCTAGCGAGGAAGTGTCGCATTCACATTCATTTGAAGTGTAGACGAGGAACACATAACACTTCGCAAATCATATTGTATCTTACCATGAAACATAGAAATGAGATGCGATATCGCGTTCTAAGAAGCATCAGAACACTACTGCTACGATAGGTAGACATTTGCAAACGCTATTTCCTTGCAAGGAAGTGTCGCATTTACATTCATTTGAAGCGTGGACGAGGAATACATGACACTTCGCAAATCATATTGTATCTTACTATGACACATAGAAATGAGATGCGATATCGCGTTTTAAGAATCATAAGAACTCTATTGCTACGATACGTAGACATCTGCAAACGCTATTTCCTTGCAAGCAAGTGTCGCATTTACATTCATCTGAATCGTAGACGAGGAATGCATAACACTTCGCAATGAATATTATATCTTGTCATGAAACATAGATATGAGATGCAATATCTCGTTTTAAGAAGCATCAGAAATCCATTGCCACGATACGTAGACATCTGCAAACGCTATTTCCTTGCAAGAAAGTGTCGCATTTACATTCATTTGAAGTGTAGACGACGGATACATAACACTTCGCAAATCATATTATACCTTACCATGAAACATAGAAATGAGATGCGACATCGCGTTTTAAGAATCATAGGAACTCTATTGCAACAATACGTAGACATCTGCAAACGCTATTTCCTTGCAAGGAAGTGTCGCATTTACATTCATTTGATGTGTAGACGAGGAATACATAACACTTCGCAAATCGTATTATATCTTACCATGAAACATAGAAATGAGATGCGATATCGCGTTTTAAGAAGCATTTGAACTCTATTGCTCCGATACGTAGACATCTGCAAACGCTATTTCCTAGCGAGGAAGTGTCGCATTCGTATTCATTTGAAGTGTAGACGAGGAATACATAACACTTCGCAAATCATATTGTATCTTACCATGAAACATAGAAATGAGATGCGATATCGCGTTTTAAGAAGCATTAGAACTCTACTGCTACGATACGCAGACATCTGCGAACGCTATTTCCTAGCGAGGATGTGTCGCATTTGCATTCATTTGAATTGTAGACGAGGAATACATAACACTCCGCAAATCGTATTATATCTTATCATGAAACATAGAAATGAGATGCGATATCGCGTTTTAAGAATCATAAGAACTCTACTGCTACGATACGTAGACATCTGCAATCGCTATTTCCTTGCAAAGAAGTGTCGCATTTACATTCATTTGAAGTGTAGCCGAGGAATACATAGCACTTCACAAATCGTATTATATCTTACCATGAAACATAGAAATGAGATGCGATATCGCGTTTTAAGAAGCATTAGAACTCTATTGCTACGATCCGTAGACATCTGCAAACGCTATTTCCTTGCAAGGAAGTGTCGCATTTACATTCATTTGAATCGTAGACGAGGAATGCATAACACTTCGCAATGAATATTATATCTTATCATGAAACATAGATATGAGATGCAATATCTCGTTTTAAGAAGCATTTGAACTCTATTGCTTCTATACGTGGACATCTGCAAACGCTATTTCCTTGCAAGGAAGTGTCGCATTTACATTCATTTGAAGTGTAGACGAGGAATACATGATACTTCGCAAATCATATTATATCTTACCATGAATCATAGAAATGAGATGCGATATCGCGTTTTAAGAAGCATTAGAACACTATTGCTACGATAGGTAGACATTTGCAAACGCTATTTCCTAGCAAAGAAGTGTCGCATTTACATTCATTTGAAGTGTAGACGAGGAATACATAACACTTCGCAAATCATATTATATCTTACCATGAAACATAGAAATGAGATGGGATATAGCGTTTTAAGAAGCATTAGAACTCTACTGCTACGATACGCAGACATCTGCAAACGCTATTTCCTAGCGAGGAAGTGTCACATTCACATTCCTTTGAAGTGTAGACGTGGAATACATAACACTTCGCAAATCATATTATATCTTACCATGAAACATAGAAATGAGATGCGATATCGCGTTTTAAGAAGCATTAGAACTCTATTGCTTCGATACGTAGACATCTGCAAACGCTATTTCCTTGCAAGGAAGTGTCGCATTTACATTCATTTGAAGTGTAGACGAGGAATACATAACAGTTCGCAAATCATATTATATCTTACCATGAAACATAGAAATGAGATGCCACATCGCGTTCTAAGAAGCATTAGAACACTACTGCTACGATAGGTAGACATTTGCAAACGCTATTTCCTTGCGAGGAAGTGTCGCATTTACATTCATTTGAAGTGTAGACGAGGAGTACATAACACTTCGCAAATCATATTATATCTTACCATGAAACATAGAAATGAGATGCGATATCGCGTTTTAAGAAACATAAGAACTCTATTGCAACGATACGTAGACATCTGCAAACGCTATTTCCTTGCAAAGAAGTGTCGCATTTACATTCATTAGAAGTGCAGACGAGGAATACATAACACTCCGCAAATCATATTATATCTTACCATGAAACATAGAAATGAGATGCGATGTCGCGTTTTAAGAATCATAAGAACTCTATTGCTACGATACGTAGACATCTGCAAACGCTATTTCCTTGCAAAGAAGTGTCGCATTTCCATTCATTTGAAGTGTAGACGAGGAATACATAACACTTCGCAAATCATATTATATCTTACCATGAAACATAGAAATGAGATGCAATATCGCGTTTTAAGAATCTATAGAACTCTATTGCTTCGATACGTAGACATCTGCAAACGCTATTTCCTTGCAAAGAAGTGTCACATTCACATTCCTTTGAAGTGTAGACGTGGAATACATAACACTTCGCAAATCATATTATATCTTACCATGAAACATAGAAATGAGATGCGATATCGCGTTTTAAGAGGCATTAGAACTCAACTGCTACGATACGTAGACATCTGCAAACGCTATTTCCTAGCGAGGAAGTGTCGCATTCACATTCATTTGAAGTGTGGACGAGGAATACATGACAATTCGCAAATCATATTATATCTTACCATGAAACATAGAAATGAGATGCCATATCGCGTTTTAAGAAGCATCAGAAATCCATTGCTACGATACGTAGACATCTGCAAACGCTATTTCCTTGCAAGAAAGTGTCGCATTTACATTCATTTAAAGTGTAGACGACGGATACATAACACTTCGCATATCATATTATACCTTACCATGAAACATAGAAATGAGATGCGATATCGCGTGTTAAGAATCATAAGAACTCTATTGCTACGATACGTAGACATCTGCAAACGCTATTTCCTTGCAAGGAAGTGTCGCATTTACATTCATTTGAAGTGTAGACGAGGAATACATAACACTCCGCAAATCATATTATACCTTACCGTGAAACATAGAAATGAGATGCGATATCGCGTTTTAAGAATCATAAGAACTCTATTGCAACGATACGTAGACATCTGCAAACGCTATTTCCTTGCAAAGAAGTGTCGCATTTACATTCATTTGAAGTGTAGACGAGGAATACATAACACTTCGCAAATCATATTATATCTTACCATGAAACATATAAATGAGATGCGATATCGCGTTTTAAGAATCATAAGAACTCTATTGCTACGATACGTAGACATCTGCAAACGCTATTTCCTTGCAAGGAAGTGTCGCATTTACATTCATTTGATGTGTAGACGAGGAATACATAATACTTCGCAAATCATATTATATCTTACCATGAAACATAGAAATGAGGTGCGATATCGCGTTTTAAGAATCATAAGAACACTATTTCTACGATACGTAGACATCTGCAAACGCTATTTCCTTGCAAGGAAGTGTCGCATTTACATTCATTTGATGTGTAGACGAGGAATACATAACACTTCGCAAATCATATTATATCTTACCATGAAACATAGAAATGAGATTCGATATCGCGTTTTAAGAATCATAAGAACACTATTGCTACGATACGTAGACATCTGCGAACGCTATTTCCTTGCAAGGAATTGTCGCATTTACATTCATTTGAAGTGTAGACGACGGATACATAACACTTCGCATATCATATTATACCTTACCATGAAACATAGAAATGAGATGCGATATCGCGTTTTAAGAATCATACGAACTCTATTGCTTCGATACGTAGACATCTGCAAACGCTATTTCCTAGCGAGGAAGTGTGGCATTCACAATCATTTGAAGTGTAGACGAGGAATACATAACACTCCGCAAATCATATTATATCTTACCATGAAACATAGAAATGAGATGCGATATCGCGTTTTAAGAAGCATTAGAACTCTACTGCTACGATACGCAGACATCTGCTAACGCTATTTCCTAGCGAGGAAGTGTCGCATTCACATTCATTTGTAGTGTAGACGAGGAATACATAACACTTCGCAAATCATATTATATCTTACCATGAAACATAGAAATGAGATGCGATATCGCGTTTTAAGAAGCATCAGAAATCCATTGCTACGATACGTAGACATCTGCAAACGCTATTTCCTTGCAAGAAAGTGTCGCATTTACATTCATTTGAAGTGTAGACGAGGAATACATAACACTTCGCAACTCATATTATACCTTACCATGAAACATAGAAGTGAGATGCGATATCGCGTTTTAAGAAGCATTAGAACTCTATTGCTTCGATACGTAGACATCTGCAAACGCTATTTCCTTGCAAAGAAGTGTCGCATTTACATTCATTTGAAGTGTAGACGAGGAATACATAACACTTCGCAACTCATATTATACCTTACCATGAAACATAGAAGTGAGATGCGATATCGCGTTTTAAGAAGCATTAGAACTCTACTGCTACGATACGCAGACATCTGCAATCGCTATTTCCTTGCAAAGAAGTGTCGCATTTACATTCATTTGAAGTGTAGCCGAGGAATACATAGCACTTCACAAATCGTATTATATCTTACCATGAAACATAGAAATGAGATGCGATATCGCGTTTTAAGAAGCATTAGAACTCTATTGCTACGATCCGTAGACATCTGCAAACGCTATTTCCTTGCAAGGAAGTGTCGCATTTACATTCATTTGAATCGTAGACGAGGAATGCATAACACTTCGCAATGAATATTATATCTTATCATGAAGCATAGATATGAGATGCAATATCTCGTTTTAAGAAGCATTTGAACTCTATTGCTTCTATACGTGGACATCTGCAAACGCTATTTCCTTGCAAGGAAGTGTCGCATTTACATTCATTTGAAGTGTAGACGAGGAATACATGATACTTCGCAAATCATATTATATCTTACCATGAATCATAGAAATGAGATGCGATATCGCGTTTTAAGAAGCATTAGAACACTATTGCTACGATAGGTAGACATTTGCAAACGCTATTTCCTAGCAAAGAAGTGTCGCATTTACATTCATTTGAAGTGTAGACGAGGAATACATAACACTTCGCAAATCATATTATATCTTACCATGAAACATAGAAATGAGATGGGATATAGCGTTTTAAGAAGCATTAGAACTCTACTGCTACGATACGCAGACATCTGCAAACGCTATTTCCTAGCGAGGAAGTGTCACATTCACATTCCTTTGAAGTGTAGACGTGGAATACATAACACTTCGCAAATCATATTATATCTTACCATGAAACATAGAAATGAGATGCGATATCGCGTTTTAAGAAGCATTAGAACTCTATTGCTTCGATACGTAGACATCTGCAAACGCTATTTCCTTGCAAGGAAGTGTCGCATTTACATTCATTTGAAGTGTAGACGAGGAATACATAACACTTCGCAAATCATATTATATCTTACCATGAAACATAGAAATGAGATGCAATATCGCGTTTTAAGAATCTATAGAACTCTATTGCTTCGATACGTAGACATCTGCAAACGCTATTTCCTTGCAAAGAAGTGTCACATTCACATTCCTTTGAAGTGTAGACGTGGAATACATAACACTTCGCAAATCATATTATATCTTACCATGAAACATAGAAATGACATGCGATATCGCGTTTTAAGAAGCATCAGAAAGCCATTGCTACGATACGTAGACATCTGCAAAAGCTATTTCCTTGCAAAGAATTGTCGCATTTACATTCATTTGGTGTGTAGACGAGGAATACATAACACTTCGCAAATCATATTATATCTTACCATGAAACATAGAAATGAGTTGCGATATCGCGTTTTAAGAGGCATTAGAACTCAACTGCTACGATACGTAGACATCTGCAAACGCTATTTCCTAGCGAGGAAGTGTCGCATTCACATTCATTTGAAGTGTGGACGAGGAATACATGACAATTCGCAAATCATATTATATCTTACCATGAAACATAGAAATGAGATGCCATATCGCGTTTTAAGAAGCATCAGAAATCCATTGCTACGATACGTAGACATCTGCTAACGCTATTTCCTTGCAAGAAAGTGTCGCATTTACATTCATTTGAAGTGTAGACGAGGAATACATAACACTTCGCAACTCATATTATACCTTACCATGAAACATAGAAATGAGATGCGATATCGCGTTTTAAGAAGCATTAGAACTCTATTGCTTCGATACGTAGACATCTGCAAACGCTATTTCCTAGCGAGGAAGTGTGGCATTCACATTCATTTGAAGTGTAGACGAGGAATACATAACACTCCGCGAATCATATTATATCTTACCATGAAACATAGAAGTGTGATGCGATATCGCGTTTTAAGAATCATAAGAACTCTATTGCTAAGATACGTAGACATCTGCAAACGCTAGTTCTTTGCGAGAAAGTGTCGCATTTACATTCATTTGAAGTGTAGACGACGGATACATAACACTTCGCAAATCATATTATACCTTACCATGATACATAGAAATGAGATGCGATATCGCGTTTTAACAATCATAAGAACTCTATTGCTACGATACGTAGACATCTGCAAACGCTATTTCCTTGCAAGGAAGTGTCGCATTTACATTCATTTGAAGTGTAGACGAGGAATACATAACACTCCGCAAATCATATTATATCTTACCATGAAACATAGAAATGAGATGCGATATCGCGTTTTAAGAAACATAAGAACTCTATTGCAACGATACGTAGACATCTGCAAACGCTATTTCCTTGCAAAGAAGTGTCGCATTTACATTCATTAGAAGTGCAGACGAGGAATACATAACACTCCGCAAATCATATTATATCTTACCATGAAACATAGAAATGAGATGCGATGTCGCGTTTTAAGAATCATAAGAACTCTATTGCTACGATACGTAGACATCTGCAAACGCTATTTCCTTGCAAAGAAGTGTCGCATTTCCATTCATTTGAAGTGTAGACGAGGAATACATAACACTTCGCAAATCATATTATATCTTACCATGAAACATAGAAATGAGATGCAATATCGCGTTTTAAGAATCTATAGAACTCTATTGCTTCGATACGTAGACATCTGCAAACGCTATTTCCTTGCAAAGAAGTGTCACATTCACATTCCTTTGAAGTGTAGACGTGGAATACATAACACTTCGCAAATCATATTATATCTTACCATGAAACATAGAAATGAGATGCGATATCGCGTTTTAAGAGGCATTAGAACTCAACTGCTACGATACGTAGACATCTGCAAACGCTATTTCCTAGCGAGGAAGTGTCGCATTCACATTCATTTGAAGTGTGGACGAGGAATACATGACAATTCGCAAATCATATTATATCTTACCATGAACCATAGAAATGAGATGCCATATCGCGTTTTAAGAAGCATCAGAAATCCATTGCTACGATACGTAGACATCTGCAAACGCTATTTCCTTGCAAGAAAGTGTCGCATTTACATTCATTTAAAGTGTAGACGACGGATACATAACACTTCGCATATCATATTATACCTTACCATGAAACATAGAAATGAGATGCGATATCGCGTGTTAAGAATCATAAGAACTCTATTGCTACGATACGTAGACATCTGCAAACGCTATTTCCTTGCAAGGAAGTGTCGCATTTACATTCATTTGAAGTGTAGACGAGGAATACATAACACTCCGCAAATCATATTATACCTTACCGTGAAACATAGAAATGAGATGCGATATCGCGTTTTAAGAATCATAAGAACTCTATTGCAACGATACGTAGACATCTGCAAACGCTATTTCCTTGCAAAGATGTGTCGCATTTACATTCATTTGAAGTGTAGACGAGGAATACATAACACTTCGCAAATCATATTATATCTTACCATGAAACATAGAAATGAGATGCGATATCGCGTTTTAAGAATCATAAGAACTCTATTGCTACGATACGTAGACATCTGCAAACGCTATTTCCTTGCAAGGAAGTGTCGCATTTACATTCATTTGATGTGTAGACGAGGAATACATAATACTTCGCAAATCATATTATATCTTACCATGAAACATAGAAATGAGGTGCGATATCGCGTTTTAAGAATCATAAGAACACTATTTCTACGATACGTAGACATCTGCAAACGCTATTTCCTTGCAAGGAAGTGTCGCATTTACATTCATTTGATGTGTAGACGAGGAATACATAACACTTCGCAAATCATATTATATCTTACCATGAAACATAGAAATGAGATTCGATATCGCGTTTTAAGAATCATAAGAACACTATTGCTACGATACGTAGACATCTGCGAACGCTATTTCCTTGCAAGGAATTGTCGCATTTACATTCATTTGAAGTGTAGACGACGGATACATAACACTTCGCATATCATATTATACCTTACCATGAAACATAGAAATGAGATGCGATATCGCGTTTTAAGAATCATACGAACTCTATTGCTTCGATACGTAGACATCTGCAAACGCTATTTCCTAGCGAGGAAGTGTGGCATTCACAATCATTTGAAGTGTAGACGAGGAATACATAACACTCCGCAAATCATATTATATCTTACCATGAAACATAGAAATGAGATGCGATATCGCGTTTTAAGAAGCATTAGAACTCTACTGCTACGATACGCAGACATCTGCTAACACTATTTCCTAGCGAGGAAGTGTCGCATTCACATTCATTTGTAGTGTAGACGAGGAATACATAACACTTCGCAAATCATATTATATCTTACCATGAAACATAGAAATGAGATGCGATATCGCGTTTTAAGAAGCATCAGAAATCCATTGCTACGATACGTAGACATCTGCAAACGCTATTTCCTTGCAAGAAAGTGTCGCATTTACATTCATTTGAAGTGTAGACGAGGAATACATAACACTTCGCAACTCATATTATACCTTACCATGAAACATAGAAGTGAGATGCGATATCGCGTTTTAAGAAGCATTAGAACTCTATTGCTTCGATACGTAGACATCTGCAAACGCTATTTCCTTGCAAAGAAGTGTCGCATTTACATTCATTTGAAGTGTAGACGAGGAATACATAACACTTCGCAACTCATATTATACCTTACCATGAAACATAGAAGTGAGATGCGATATCGCGTTTTAAGAAGCATTAGAACTCTATTGCTTCGATACGTAGACATCTGCAAACTCTATTTCCTTGCAAAGAAGTGTCGCATTTACATTCATTTGAAGTGTAGACGAGGAATACATAACACTTCGCAATTCATATTATATCTTACCATGAAACATAGAAATGAGATGCGATATCGCGTTTTAAGAAGCATCAGAAATCCAATGCTACCATACGTAGACATCTGCAAACGCTATTTCCTTGCAAGAAAGTGTCGCATTTACACTCATTTGAAGTGTAGACGACGGATACATAACACTTCGCATATCATATTATACCTTACCATGAAACATAGAAATGAGATGCGATATCGCGTTTTAAGAATCATAAGAATTCTATTGCTACGATACGTAGACATCTGCAAACGCTATTTCCTTGTAAGGAAGTGTCGCATTTACATTCATTTGAAGTGTAGACGAGGAATACATAACACTCCGCAAATCATATTATACCTTACCATGAAACATAGAAATGAGATGCGATATCGCGTTTTAAGAATCATAAGAACTCTATTGCAACGATACGTAGACATCTGCAAACGCTATTTCCTTGCAAAGATGTGTCGCATTTACATTCATTTGAAGTGTAGACGAGGAATATATAACACTTCGCAAATCATATTATATCTTACCATGAAACATAGAAATGAGATGCGATATCGCGTTTTAAGAAGCATCAGAAATCCAATGCTACGATACGTAGACATCTGCAAGCGCTATTTCCTTGCAAGAAAGTGTCGCATTTACATTCATTTGAAGTGTAGACGACGGATACATAACACTTCGCATATCATATTATACCTTACCATGAAACATAGAAATGAGATGCGTTATCGCGTTTTAAGAATCATAAGAACTCTATTGCTACGATACGTAGACATCTGCAAACGCTATTTCCTTGCAAGGAAGTGTCGCATTTACATTCATTTGATGTGTAGACGAGGAATACATAACACTTCGCAAATCATATTCTATCTTACCATGAAACATAGAAATGAGATGCGATATCGCGTTTTAAGAAGCATTAGAACTCTACTGCTACGATACGCAGACATCTGCTAACGCTATTTCCTAGCGAGGAAGTGTCGCATTCACATTCATTTGTAGTGTAGACGAGGAATACATAACACTTCGCAAATCATATTATATCTTACCATGAAACATAGAAATGTGATGCGATATCGCGTTTTAAGAATCATAAGAACTCTATTGCTACGATACGTAGACATCTGCAAACGCTATTTCCTTGCAAGGAAGTGTCGCATTTACATTCATTTGATGTGTAGACGAGGAATACATAATACTTCGCAAATCATATTATATCTTACCATGAAACATAGAAATGAGATGCGATATCGCGTTTTAAGAATCATAAGAACACTATTTCTACGATACGTAGACATCTGCAAACGCTATTTCCTTGCAAAGAAGTGTCGCATTTACATTCATTTGAAGTGTAGACGAGGAATACATAACACTTCGCAATTCATATTATATCTTACCATGAAACATAGAAATGAGATGCGATATCGCGTTTTAAGAAGCATCAGAAATCCATTGCTACGATACGTAGACATCTGCAAACGCTATTTCCTTGCAAGAGAGTGTCGCATTTACATTCATTTGAAGTGTAGACGAGGAATACATAACACTTCGCAAATCATATTATACCTTACCATGAAACATAGAAATGAGATGCGATATCGCGTTTTAAGAAGCATTAGAACTCTATTGCTTCGATACGTAGACATCTGCAAACGCTATTTCCTTGCGAGGAAGTGTGGCATTCACATTCATTTGAAGTGTAGACGAGGAATACATAACACTCCGCAAATCATATTGTATCTTACCATGAAACATAGAAGTGTGATGCGATATCGCGTTTTAAGAATCATAAGAACTCTATTGCTAAGATACGTAGACATCTGCAAACGCTAGTTCCTTGCGAGAAAGTGTCGCATTTACATTCATTTGAAGTGTAGACGACGGATACATAACACTTCGCAAATCATATTATACCTTACCATGATACATAGAAATGAGATGCGATATCGCGTTTTAAGAATCATAAGAACTCTATTGCTACGATACGTAGACATCTGCAAACGCTATTTCCTTGCAAGGAAGTGTCGCAATTCATTCATTTTAATCGTAGACGAGAAATGCATAACACTTCGCAATGAATATTATATCTTATCATGAAACATAGATATGAGATGCAATATCTCGTTTTAAGAAGCATTTGAACTCTATTGCTTCGATACGTAGACATCTGCAAACGCTATTTCCTTGCAAGGAAGTGTCGCATTTACATTCATTTGAAGTGTAGACGAGGAATACATAACACTTCGCAAATCATATTATACCTTACCATGAAACATAGAAATGAGATGCGATATCGCGTTTTAAGAAGCATTAGAACTCTATTGCTTCGATACGTAGACATCTGCAAACGCTATTTCCTAGCGAGGAAGTGTGGCATTCACATTCATTTGAAGTGTAGACGAGGAATACATAACACTCCGCAAATCATATTGTATCTTACCATGAAACATAGAAGTGTGATGCGATATCGCGTTTTAAGAATCATAAGAACTCTATTGCTAAGATACGTAGACATCTGCAAACGCTAGTTCCTTGCGAGAAAGTGTCGCATTTACATTCATTTGAAGTGTAGACGACGGATACATAACACTTCGCAAATCATAGTATACCTTACCATGATACATAGAAATGAGATGCGATATCGCGTTTTAAGAATCATAAGAACTCTATTGCTACGATACGTAGACATCTGCAAACGCTATTTCCTTGCAAGGAAGTGTCGCAATTCATTCAGTTTAATCGTAGACGAGAAATGCATAACACTTCGCAATGAATATTATATCTTATCATGAAACATAGATATGAGATGCAATATCTCGTTTTAAGAAGCATTTGAACTCTATTGCTTCGATACGTAGACATCTGCAAACGCTATTTCCTTGCAAGGAAGTGTCGCATTTACATTCATTTGAAGTGTAGACGAGGAATACACAACAGTTCGCAAATCATATAATATCTTACCATGAAACATAGAAATGAGATGCGATATCGCGTTTTAAGAAGCATCAGAAATCCATTGCTACGATACGTAGACATCTGCAAACGCTATTTCCTTGCAAGAAAGTGTCGCATTTACATTCATTTGAAGTGTAGACGAGGAATACATAACACTTCGCAACTCATATTATACCTTACCATGAAACATAGAAATGAGATGCGATATCGCGTTTTAAGAAGCATTAGAACTCTATTGCTTCGATACGTAGACATCTGCAAACGCTATTTCCTTGCAAAGAAGTGTCGCATTTACATTCATTTGAAGTGTAGACGAGGAATACATAACACTTCGCAATTCATATTATACCTTACCATGAAACATAGAAATGAGATGCGATATCGCGTTTATGAAGCATCAGAAATCCAATGCTACCATACGTAGACATCTGCAAACGCTATTTCCTTGCAAGAAAGTGTCGCATTTACATTCATTTGAGGTGTAGACGACGGATACATAACACTTCGCATATCATATTATACCTTACCATGAAACATAGAAATGAGATGCGATATCGCGTTTTAAGAATCATAAGAACTCTATTGCTGCGATACGTAGACATCTGCAAACGCTATTTCCTTGCAAAGATGTGTCGTATTTACATTCATTTGAAGTGTAGACGAGGAATACATAACACTTCGCAAATCATATTATATCTTACCATGAAACATAGAAATGAGATGCGATATCGCGTTTTAAGAAGCATCAGAAATCCAATGCTACGATACGTAGACATCTGCAAACGCTATTTCCTTGCAAGAAAGTGTCGCATTTACATTCATTTGAAGAGTAGACGACGGATACATAACACTTCGCATATCATATTATACCTTACCATGAAACATAGAAATGAGATGCGTTATCGCGTTTTAAGAATCATAAGAACTCTATTGCTACGATACGTAGACATCTGCAAACGCTATTTCCTTGCAAGGAAGTGTCGCATTTACATTCATTTGATGTGTAGACGAGGAATACATAACACTTCGCAAATCATATTCTATCTTACCATGAAACATAGAAATGAGATGCGATATCGCGTTTTAAGAAGCATTAGAACTCTACTGCTACGATACGCAGACATCTGCAAACGCTATTTCCTTGCAAAGAAGTGTCGCATTTACATTCATTTGAAGTGTAGACGAGGAATACATAACACTTCGCAATTCATATTATATCTTACCATGAAACATAGAAATGAGATGGGATATCGCGTTTTAAGAAGCATCAGAAATCCAATGCTACGATACGTAGACATCTGAAAACGCTATTTCCTTGCAAGAAAGTGACGCATTTACATTCATTTGAAGTGTAGACGACGGATACATAACACTTCGCATATCATATTATACCTTACCATGAAACATAGAAATGAGATGCGATATCGCGTTTTAAGAATCATAAGAACTCTATTGCTACGATACGTAGACATCTGCAAACGCTATTTCCTTGCAAGGAAGTGTCGCATTTACATTCATTTGATGTGTAGACGAGGAATACATAACACTTCGCAAATCATATTCTATCTTACCATGAAACATAGAAATGAGATGCGATATCGCGTTTTAAGAAGCATTAGAACTCTACTGCTACGATACGCAGACATCTGCTAACGCTATTTCCTAGCGAGGAAGTGTCGCATTCACATTCATTTGTAGTGTAGACGAGGAATACATAACACTTCGCAAATCATATTATACCTTACCATGAAACATAGAAATGAGATGCGATATCGCGTTTTAAGAAGCATTAGAACTCTATTGCTTCGATACGTAGACATCTGCAAACGCTATTTCCTAGCGAGGAAGTGTGGCATTCACATTCATTTGAAGTGTAGACGAGGAATACATAACACTCCGCAAATCATATTATATCTTACCATGAAACATAGAAATGAGATGCGATATCGCGTTTTAAGAAGCATCAGAAATCCAATGCTACGATACGTAGACATCTGCAAACGCTATTTCCGTGCAAGAAAGTGTCGCATTTACATTCATTTGAAGTGTAGACGACGGATACATAACATTTCGCATATCATATTATACCTTACCATGAAACATAGAAATGAGATGCGATATCGCGTTTTAAGAATCATAAGAACTCTATTGCTACGATACGTAGACATCTGCAAACGCTATTTCCTTGCAAGGAAGTGTCGCATTTACATTCATTTGATGTGTAGACGAGGAATACATAACACTTCGCAAATCATATTATATCTTACCATGAAACATAGAAATGAGATGCGATATCGCGTTTTAAGAATCATAAGAACACTATTGCTACGATACGTAGACATCTGCAAACGCTATTTCCTTGCAAGGACGTGTCGCATTTACATTCATTTGAAGTGTAGACGAGGAATACATAACACTCCGCAAATCATATTATACCTTACCATGAAACATAGAAATGAGATGCGATATCGCGTTTTAAGAATCATAAGAACTCTATTGCAACAATACGTAGACATCTGCAAACGCTATTTCCTTGCAAAGAAGTGTCGCATTTACATTCATTTGAAGTGTAGACGAGGAATACATAACACTTCGCAATTCATATTATATCTTACCATGAAACATAGAAATGAGATGGGATATCGCGTTTTAAGAAGCATCAGAACTCTATTGCTACGATACGTAGACATCTGCAAACGCTATTTCCTTGCAAAGAAGTGTCGCATTTCCATTCATTTGAAGTGTAGACGAGGAATACATAACACTTCGCAAATCATATTATATCTTACCATGAAACATAGAAATGAGATGCAATATCGCGTTTTAAGAATCTATAGAACTCTATTGCTTCGATACGTAGACATCTGCAAACGCTATTTCCTTGCAAAGAAGTGTCACATTCACATTCCTTTGAAGTGTAGACGTGGAATACATAACACTTCGCAAATCATATTATATCTTACCATGAAACATAGAAATGAGATGCGATATCGCGTTTTAAGAGGCATTAGAACTCAACTGCTACGATCCGTAGACATCTGCAAACGCTATTTCCTAGCGAGGAAGTGTCGCATTCACATTCATTTGAAGTGTGGACGAGGAATACATGACAATTCGCAAATCATATTATATCTTACCATGAAACATAGAAATGAGATGCCATATCGCGTTTTAAGAAGCATCAGAAATCCATTGCTACGATACGTAGACATCTGCAAACGCTATTTCCTTGCAAGAAAGTGTCGCATTTACATTCATTTAAAGTGTAGACGACGGATACATAACACTTCGCATATCATATTATACCTTACCATGAAACATAGAAATGAGATGCGATATCGCGTGTTAAGAATCATAAGAACTCTATTGCTACGATACGTAGACATCTGCAAACGCTATTTCCTTGCAAGGAAGTGTCGCATTTACATTCATTTGAAGTGTAGACGAGGAATACATAACACTCCGCAAATCATATTATACCTTACCGTGAAACATAGAAATGAGATGCGATATCGCGTTTTAAGAATCATAAGAACTCTATTGCAACGATACGTAGACATCTGCAAGCGCTATTTCCTTGCAAAGATGTGTCGCATTTACATTCATTTGAAGTGTAGACGAGGAATACATAACACTTCGCAAATCATATTATATCTTACCATGAAACATAGAAATGAGATGCGATATCGCGTTTTAAGAATCATAAGAACTCTATTGCTACGATACGTAGACATCTGCAAACGCTATTTCCTTGCAAGGAAGTGTCGCATTTACATTCATTTGATGTGTAGACGAGGAATACATAATACTTCGCAAATCATATTATATCTTACCATGAAACATAGAAATGAGATGCGATATCGCGTTTTAAGAATCATAAGAACACTATTTCTACGATACGTAGACATCTGCAAACGCTATTTCCTTGCAAGGAAGTGTCGCATTTACATTCATTTGATGTGTAGACGAGGAATACATAACACTTCGCAAATCATATTATATCTTACCATGAAACATAGAAATGAGATTCGATATCGCGTTTTAAGAATCATAAGAACACTATTGCTACGATACGTAGACATCTGCGAACGCTATTTCCTTGCAAGGAATTGTCGCATTTACATTCATTTGAAGTGTAGACGACGGATACATAACACTTCGCATATCATATTATACCTTACCATGAAACATAGAAATGAGATGCGATATCGCGTTTTAAGAATCATACGAACGCTATTGCTTCGATACGTAGACATCTGCAAACGCTATTTCCTAGCGAGGAAGTGTGGCATTCACATTCATTTGAAGTGTAGACGAGGAATACATAACACTCCGCAAATCATATTATATCTTACCATGAAACATAGAAATGAGATGCGATATCGCGTTTTAAGAAGCATTAGAACTCTACTGCTACGATACGCAGACATCTGCTAACGCTATTTCCTAGCGAGGAAGTGTCGCATTCACATTCATTTGTAGTGTAGACGAGGAATACATAACACTTCGCAAATCATATTATATCTTACCATGAAACATAGAAATGAGATGCGATATCGCGTTTTAAGAAGCATCAGAAATCCATTGCTACGATACGTAGACATCTGCAAACGCTATTTCCTTGCAAGAAAGTGTCGCATTTACATTCATTTGAAGTGTAGACGAGGAATACATAACACTTCGCAACTCATATTATACCTTACCATGAAACATAGAAGTGAGATGCGATATCGCGTTTTAAGAAGCATTAGAACTCTATTGCTTCGATACGTAGACATCTGCAAACGCTATTTCCTTGCAAAGAAGTGTCGCATTTACATTCATTTGAAGTGTAGACGAGGAATACATAACACTTCGCAATTCATATTATATCTTACCATGAAACATAGAAATGAGATGCGATATCGCGTTTTAAGGAGCATCAGAAATCCAATGCTACCATACGTAGACATCTGCAAACGCTATTTCCTTGCAAGAAAGTGTCGCATTTACACTCATTTGAAGTGTAGACGACGGATACATAACACTTCGCATATCATATTATACCTTACCATGAAACATAGAAATGAGATGCGATATCGCGTTTTAAGAATCATAAGAATTCTATTGCTACGATACGTAGACATCTGCAAACGCTGTTTCCTTGTAAGGAAGTGTCGCATTTACATTCATTTGAAGTGTAGACGAGGAATACATAACACTCCGCAAATCATATTATACCTTACCATGAAACATAGAAATGAGATGCGATATCGCGTTTTAAGAATCATAAGAACTCTATTGCAACGATACGTAGACATCTGCAAACGCTATTTCCTTGCAAAGATGTGTCGCATTTACATTCATTTGAAGTGTAGACGAGGAATATATAACACTTCGCAAATCATATTATATCTTACCATGAAACATAGAAATGAGATGCGATATCGCGTTTTAAGAAGCATCAGAAATCCAATGCTACGATACGTAGACATCTGCAAGCGCTATTTCCTTGCAAGAAAGTGTCGCATTTACATTCATTTGAAGTGTAGACGACGGAT